>NW_012153840.1:7118830-7120744 GCF_000956105.1 Propithecus coquereli
CAGTGAGCTATGATCTTGCCACTGCACTCCAGCCTGGGCAACAGAGCAAGACCCTGTCTCAAAACAAACAAACAAAAATTCTATTTCCTTTCTGACTTTCAACTATGTCCATATAGGTGAAGCATTGACACAACCAAATTATCATGTGACCATCCAGCCGTATCCAGCCCCAATTCCATGAGTATACCCTTGCTTTCTCTCACCAGCCCCCCTGCTGATGAATTCCCTGGTCTCAGGATGCATCTCCAGCCTCAAGTGTCCTCCTGGAATTCAGCACCTGCCATGTTGGGGTGTCCACCAGCAGGCACTTTCCTCCAGCATAACTACCCTTCCACTTCACTGGGTACCAGTAACCCACAGACAAAACACCACCCCCAAACCCTGGTGGAAATACTCTTCTACTATTAATCTAGGTATAAGCAAAAACGAGCCAAATACAGAAAACTATTTCCAGCTCAGCCTGTCATCCACGCTCTATGCCCCTTCTCTATGCAAACTCACCACAGGTCCTGCTCTTGGCATTGGACGTTCTGTTTGCATCTCCTGCCCGCTGGACCTTCTACTCCTTGGAGTAGCCAGAGTCTTGCTGATAACCCTTTAATGTACTCCACACCCTGTTACTTCTCTAGGGCAGGTGTGTCTGTCTTTCAGCTCCACCCTTCACCGGTCAATAAGCAATTCCAAGTCCATACCGAGTGCTAACCCTCCTCCTATGCCTAAGGGGTGGTTATGCAAGCAGAAGACTGTATAGGTTTCCTGTCATGGTTGTAACAAATCGCCAAAACCTCAGTGCTTAACACAACTTCATTCTATTACACATGGGGAGGTTGGAAATCTGAATTCAGTTTCACTGGGCTAAACCAAGGTGTGGGCAGAGCTAGTTTCTTCTAGAGGCTCTGTGGGGATAATCTGCTCCTTTGCGTTTTCTCAGCCCCTAGTGGCCACCTGCACTCCCCGGCTCCTGGCCTCTTCCTCCAATCGCTCCAATCTCTGGCTTCCTCCTTTGAACCCCACCTCCTCTTATAAGGGTCCTTGTGATTACATTCAGGGTCTACCCAGATAACCCAGGATAATCTCTGCATCTCCAGATCCTTAACTCAGTCACATCCGCAAGTCTCCTTTGCCTTATAAGGTGACACTTACAGGTCCCGAGGGATTAGGATGTGAACATTTGGGGAGAACCATTATTCAGCCTACCGCAAGGATGCAGGGAAGCGCTAAGCTAAATTACACCAGGAGTTGCTGGGAACTGGATTTAGACTTCAGACAACAGAGAAATAACTCAGCAACAGCAAGAAACGCACCAGAGAAGGTGTGGAGGGACAAACAAACAAGGGCTAATCTGCCTGGAGAAAGCACGATTGCCAGGCACTTTGGAAGCTCTTCATGGCCACAGTGGTGTGACCAGAGTTGGCGGCTGAGACCAGAACATCCCTGGTAACCTGAAAAAGGGTCAGCAGCCCTGAGGGGAGGGGGTCAAGGGCCCTGTGTGGTCAATCTGCCAGGAGCTAGTGGGACCGACACTCTCACCCAAGACAAGAGTCGACTTGTGGCTGAGTCACAGTCTGGTGTGTAGGAGGCGCCTCTACCTCACAAATGCAGAGGCCTTTACTGTGTGCCCACACAAACCTCTGCCAGATTGAAAATGAAAAGCATGTCACAGATACACTGAAATTTAAAATCTCTAAGACTTTCGACTTCTGCAAAGGCAATCTGGCTTATTGTAAACCAACCCTTCCACCGAGAAAACTAGATACACTGGACAAATTTTTTTTTTGGAAAATTTCTTAGAAAGCATCTGAGATCACCAAAGCAGGGGTATATGAAAAAATTAATATATCACTAAAAGTTGGGTTTGTACCAGGAATGCAAGGTTGGTTTAACGTATGAAAATCAATGTAACAAAAATGAAGG
>NW_012153840.1:7122923-7124672 GCF_000956105.1 Propithecus coquereli
AACACAGTGAGACCCTGTCTCAAAAAAAAAAAAAAAAGGTATAAACAACCCACACATCCATCAACAGATGAATGGATAAACAAAATATGGTACATCCATACAAGGGAATATTATTCAAGCTTAGAAAGGAATGGAATTTTGATAGATGCATGCTACAAGGATAAACCCTGGAAACATTACGCTAAGTGAAATAAGTCAGACACAGAAGGACAGATATTGTATAATTCCACCTACATGAGGTACCTGGAATAGGTAACTTTATAGAGACAGAAAGTATTAATAGAATAGCAGTTACCAGTGGGGCTAGGGACAGAAAGGAATGGGGAGTTATTTTTTAATGGATACAGTTTCAGTTTGGGATGGTGAAAAAGTTCTAAAAATGGATAGCGGTGATGGTTACACAACACTGTGGATGTACTTAATGCCACGGAATTGTACATTTAAAAGTGGTTTATGGGCCAGGTGTGGTGGCTCACTCCTGTAATCCTAGCACTCTGGGAGGCTGAGGCAGGAGGATCGCTTAAGCTCAGGAGTTCAAGACCAGCCTGAGCAAGAGCGAGACCCCATCTCTACTAAAAATAGAAAAAAATTAGCCAGCCATTGTGGCCTGCACCTGTAGTCCCAGCTACTCAGGAGGCTGAGGCAGAAGGATCACTTGAGCCCAGGAGTTTGAGGTTGCTGTGAGCTCTGATGACGCCATGGCACTCTAATCCAGGCAACAGAGCAAGACCGTGTCTCAAAATCAATAAATAAAAATGGTTTAAATGTTCAGTTTTGCAAGGTGAAGAGTTCTGGATATTGGTTGCACAACAATGTGAATGTACTTAACGCTACTGAACTGTACACTTAAAAATGGTTAAAATGGTAAATTTTATGTTGTGTATATTTCACCACAATAAAAAAGTTAATAATGAAAATGTCTTTGTCATTAATTTTAAAACTTAGATCAAAGGGACAAATTCCTATAAGTTAAGAAAGCTCCGGAAGAGACAACCAGAATAGCTCTGTAATTATTAAAGAAATTGAACCAACAGTTGAAAAATATTCTCATGAATCAAAACAAGCCCATGACGTATTACAGGCAAGTTTCCCTAAACATTTAAGAAACAAACAAACAATCCCAACTTACACAAAACATAGCCTAGACCGGGACAGGTAAACCACAGCCTGTGGGCGCAATGTGGCGTTTACGTATCGTCTGTGGCCAGTCTCACGCTGCACCGGCCGCGTGGAGCAGATACGGCAGAGACTGCAGGGTCTGCACGACCCACGTGTTTACCAACCAGCCCTTTACGGGAGAAGTTTGCCCAAAGCAGACAACTCTCTCCGACTCATTTTATGAAGCTGGTATGTCTTTGGCATCAAAATCTAACAAGGACAGCATGAAAAAAATTGTAAGCCAGTGCCCTTCATAAACTTAGATCTAAAAATCCTAAATAAAACAGGAATGAATGAATGATCTTCCTAAGACTTTCCTAGTTTTCAGCCTATATTTTCTGGGCTTTTTGACTCCCTCAGGTGAGTCATCTTTTTATTGATCAATCTCTTCCGATTCATTGACTCACCTGTAGCAGGCACCAATGCTGACTAATCCATGCCTTTCCCCTTGCCCACTTCCCAGCCCCTCTTGTAGCCGAGAGGAGCTATGTCACTCACTTTTAGCTAATGGGACACACAGGGAAATCTACTGGAGAGACTTTGGGGAAAGGATTTGCTTTCTTATAAAAAACGTGCAAGATGGCCAGGCAT
>NW_012153840.1:7126582-7136572 GCF_000956105.1 Propithecus coquereli
GGGATTATAGGCACGTGCCACCACACCCGGCTAATTTTTTAATTTTTTGTAAAGACAAGGTCTTGCTATGTTGCCCAGGCTGATCTTGAACTCCTGGCCTCAAGCAATCCTCCCACCTTGGCCTCCCAAAGTGCTAGGATTACAGGTATTAGCCACTGTGCCAAGTCCCATAGAAATAAAAATATACTTTTAAAGGTCTTATCCAAATTTGTGCATATTTCCTTCCCACCTGCAGTTTTTCAGCTCCCTGACTTCAATTTCTCTGAGCCCGCATTTCCACACTATCACCTGATGAACATGAACAGGCTTTTAAGAACTATTAAAATCCTTCCAATGTAAAGGCGGACCCCCCCATGGGTGTAAATGACCCTGGTGTCCTTGGACGAGTTAGATTTACCCTATCGAGAGCCCAAATTTACTTCCTACTTAATTTGATGACCTTCCTTCCTAATTAAAAACAAATGTTAACGATGTTATTATCGTGGACAATTTCCCAAGGCCAAGAAGAAATATTAAAGGTGCTCGTTTGCACATTCAGGCCTCTCTGAACTACCCAGTTCAGAAGGAAGCCAAGAATACTTTTATTAGTGAGGAAGTACGGATGCCTAACTTTGTATAGCTGAAAATTCCATAATCACACAATTCCAAAGTAGGGTCAACTCTATTAGGACAATTTATAAGAAAATTGCTCTCTAGTAAAATGAAAAGACCAGTCACTGGGAAATGACAGAGACAATGAACATCTGCTTGTCTTTATTTTAAAGTGTTAGGCTAGCAGAGCCCTCTCCCGTCTGAGGCCAAAGGGTACTAGGTTGCTCACTTTTCTCAGTCAGAATTCTTTTTTAGAAGAGACAGGGTCTCTCTACGTTGCCCAGGCTGGAGTGCAGGGGCTATTCACGGGTGTGATCATAGCGCACTACAGCCTCGAACTCAGTAGCTGGGACTATGAGTCATGTGCCTGGCTCTTGATCAGAATTCTTGAGAAGTGCCCCCAAGAACACCTTATTTAAGGTTTTCATTTTCCTCCCATAACTGCTGCTCCATTGAAATATTCTGGAAAACACAAAGCAGAAGCCAGTGCTGTATTTTTGCTTACCTTCAAGTGTGTGCATTTTGTTTGTGTCTCAGTGTGATGTTTGTGAAAACGAAACACCTTGTTATTTGCCTGTGTCCCCTGCAGTCCCGAGAACCACCGCCATATTCAAGGAGGCTGCTTTCCCCCAAGAACGCAGTCTTTCTAGCTAAAGATACCTTGTGCGCTCATGACATCCAGTGGTCAGAAAAAGTAGCGTGCAGATTTCTTTTCCCAGTTCCATGCAAGATCCGGGTGTGGTTGCAAACAGCTGGTCGGCAGAGGGCTGAGGGCGAGAAGGATAAAGCAGATAGGAGGAAAGAGGGACGAGCTTGGCGTCTCCCTGCTGCAATGCCAAGGGGACTCCGGGCTGGCCCGGGAAACCTATTGGATGGCTGGGAAGATGCCCAGAAAAGGTTGTTTGGATATTCAGGAAATCCTATTTCCCAGACCACCGAATATTTGTTTAGAGAGAACATGATTTTTTAAAATTCTTATTGGGGTGAAATTATCATAATATATCATAACGTTAACTTTTTCAAAGAGTACAATTCAGTGGCATTTAGTACATTCACAAATGTACCACCTCTATCTAGTTCCAATACATTTTCATCGCGCCAAAAGAAAACCCCGTGCCCATCTCCAACTCCATCCCCTGGCAACCACTAATCTGCTTTCCGTCTCTATGGATTTACCTATTCCGGATATTTCATATAAATGGAATCATACAATAGGGGACTTTTGTCTGGCTTCTTTCGCTTAGCATGTTTTCGAGGTTCATTTCCGTTGTATCACGTGTCAGTAGTTAATGAGTTTTTATGACTAGGTGATATTCTGTTATGTGTGTGTACCACATTTTGTTTATGCATTCTGCAGTTGATGGACATTTGGGTAATTTCCACTTTTGGCTGTTGAAAATAATGCTGCTATGAACATTCGTGTGCAAGTATGTGTTTGAGTATCTGTTTTCAATTCTTTGGGGTACGTAGCTAGGAATGTAATTGCTGGGTCATAGGATAATTCTCTGTTTAACTTTTTGAAGAACTGGTGATAGATTTTTAGACTTCTTGAAATTGATAGAGAAAGGATTTTATGTAGACCAGGACCAAATTTTCCCAAATGAACAGTTGAATTTTTTCTTTTTTTAGCAGTCTCCTTCACTATGTGTGTCTGACTTGTGAGCCTAGTCTGAACGTGCCCATGGGATTGAATGCAGATGGACGAGATAAAAGAGCCCATTCAGTGGAAAGTCAATTTGCCCAAGGATTCCCTGTTGACATTTGTTTAGCTTGAGTGACAGCTTGGCAAACAGAACTCTTTGCCCCAAATCTTTGTTATGATCTCTGTCATAACATTTTATTTCAAAATTGCCTCCAAACCTAAAATGAATTTGGGCAGCCAATGTGAATTAATTAAGCTGAAAAGATCCCTCAAAACAATAATTTCTCTGATGTGTTTTCATTCCAATCTTCCAGGTCACTAATTTGTCCTGTTTTTTTTTTTTTGTTTTGTTTTTTAAGGAAAAAATTATGAGGGGGTATATTTGGTGCCCTCTGCAGTAAAATATCCTAGATGTGACATCAGTGGAGAAGGGGCTGCTTGGCATGAATGAATGTTCTAGAGAACATTAGCTGACCCCTTCAAGCCCCCATTATAAATATATTAACCATTTTGGACAAAAAGCTTTCCAAAATTGAGTGCTCAGTTTCCTGACTTACCGAATGGAAGATGCTGCGTGTAATAACGTTATTTTGGACCGAGTTTGAGCTACAACACCCTGGTCTTCTCAAGAGCTAAGACTTGAACAGGGTGTTATAGTGCCTGTAATTTACCTCAAAATCCTTCAGCACGATCTGTTCATGTGACTTAATTTCAAGCTACGTCCTAGGGGCAGTTGTCCTAGGGGCAGTCAGCTCTGCTAAATCAGGAATGCAAAACTCCGGAGATGATTACAACGTACATTTGAAAGGCTCAACAAAAGCCCACTTCAGCTCTCTTTATCTGCAATCAACACCAGATGGTTTGTTAATTAGCACAGTGGGCACTAAGAATAATTTTTCATTGATGAAATGAGGAGTGTCCAAGACTGATGAGCCAGCACGGATTATTGTCTAGAGTCTACGTGTTCCTGCCCTTGTATGAGCCGGTGCACGAATCGGTGCACCCTGTGTGTCATTTTAATTTGCAAGTAGCTCGTTTTTAAAAAGTAAAAAGAAACAGGGATGCGAAGGCCCAGCCTTCTTGTCTCGCTTTGGGACCAGAACTCCCTGCAGCATCAGCCTCAGTGGCAGCCACACGGTGGTCAGTCCTGCTCTCCTCACCCCCCGGGGGTGTCTTTCCTGAGAGACTCCCCCAGGCAACCTCTGCAGTGTGTTGCCAGGGAACCCAGCACACCAGGACCCAACTCGGCCTCCAAAGCCCCGCTTAGGATCGTCCTGTTCGTGGACTGAGCCCTGCAGTCTGCAGCACTGCTAGCACGCAGGGGCGGGGGTGCTTCTCACGTGGAAACCAGTCTCACTCCAGTGTTTGCCAAGACAGAAAGGCGGCTGCATTCCTGACCCTTTGGTCTTGAGAAGCTAGAGGACAGAGCTCGCTAAGAAAACAAACTAGGGAGTGAGCTATGTGCATTTTTTAGAAAACACACACACAAAGCAATCAGTAATAATATTGAAATGGTTTCTCAGGAGTTCCCCAAGTAAGAAAATGTATTATTAAAGTACTCATTGAGAATGGCAAGAATGTTCAAGAGGCCTTGGTCACCCTGGGCCTTTGGAACACTTTCAGTCAGCCTAACCTCAGAGATTGCAACAGAAAGTCCCCAAGTTGGCCACCTAGCGGGCCAGGGTCCCCTGGGAGCCACCCCTGACCTAGTCACACGTCCACTCCTGTCCCCTCGGTTGGCACTGCCAGCCTCCCAGAGCATGGACTCACCCAAGATACTGAGTTCACATAAAGCTACCCCAAGGGGCCCTCCAGGACCAGCAAAGGCATTACTTTGCGGTCTTTAGAGACCCCTTACTGTGAGATTGAGGCAGTCAATTAATCAAAAAAACCCTACTCACTACATTTGAACTTTCTGTTCAGCGCAGCCTGTGGCCACAGAACATTTGATTCCATGAGTCCCTCTGCTTAAATTATGTAAGGCTTTTTCTAAATAATCAAAGGAATTTTTGGAAATGTGCCCCCAGGCCAGTCCTTGGCACCCCACTAGGGAAGACAAAGCAAAAAGAGACTGAAGAAAGTGGATCTCTTTTATTCACCTCCGGAGCCCCGCGGCAACTCAGCATAGCAAGATAACTAATCCTAAAAGGAACCCTTCACCACAAAAGAGGAAATGACGGAGGGCCAGAGTGGCCCCTCCTGGCCCCTGGGGGGGGGGGGTCCACCTAGATTGTGGTTCATAAGGGGAGGGGTGAGGAACAGAAGAGGAAAACACAGCCGGATCTAACCACCGGCGGCTCCCCACCCGCCCCGTTGGAATCTGCCCCAGGGTGCGCAGGACATCTGCCCCTCTTGCCCCGCCACCCTTCTTTGTATCGGATCTGAGTCACAGCCACCAGCAAACAGGTGTGGGCTCCAGAAATTGCACACTGTGAGGAAAACATGCTTTTTGTAAAACAAAGCAAAATGAAGAAATAAAATAAAGGAATAAACAAAATATGCAAGCAATGCACAGAGGAATAAAAGCAAATCCCTCCATTTCCCGTCCTCCCGTCAGCCCTCTGCCCAGAGGGAGCCACTGCTAAGCTGTTAGCGCATAGTTGTGGTTGGCCCTGTCCTTCTGGAAACCTCTAGATGCACAAACTCACGCAAACATGCCGTTGGGTTCATACTACACGTGGCTCAGAGGTCTGATTTTTTTTTTTCACTTACTATATTATGGACACTTTTCCATGTTGTACCGACACCAAAGATCAACCGCATCATTTTAATTGTTGAAATACATTCAATTTTCTGTATGTACGTACCACAGTAGAGTATAGATGAGGAAATCGCCCATCTCCTTCCTCGCACCTCTGCTCTCAATGACAGCGCCTTCTCTCCTCAGTCTGGGCCAGCTCTGCTGTTTTGAAGATCACCTCCCGGATTTCTGTCCCCAAGACCTGTAATCCCAGCTGCCTTCTCACCCTCTCCACCCGGCCCTCCAACAGGCCCCTCTGACCCGCCACCCTCCCCATTCTCAGTCCACCCCTCCTTTCCTTCCCCGTCTCAGCAAATGCCACCCCCAGTCGTTCACACCAGTCGTCCCACACATCAGTAAGACCTGCAGGCTCTTCCTCCCAAAGCCTGTCCCCAATCCAGCTGTCGCTCACCACTGTCATTGCTGCAGGAGCTTCCTCCTGACAGCTCACAGCCCCGCTCCTTGTCTCCATTCCTCCTCCAGCCCAGGGGACTCATTCCAAAGCCAAGCCCCATGCACTTCTTAAAACCATGCAGTGCTTTCCCATTAGAACCAGAACAGGACTCCAACTCCTTCCCTGGGCCAGGAGGCCCGGTAGGATCCCTCCTACCTCTCCGCAGTGAGCACGGAGGGTGAGTTAGGGATGCAGGAGTGTATGGGGGGGTAGCAGCCGTGAAAGATGCAGGGCAGTGGAGCAGGGTTCAGCAGGGAGAGTCTCAGAGGATGAAGCAGAACAATCCTGGCTACCCCGATGGGGGGCTCTAGAGCAAATGTGGCCCATCGGCATAGCCCCACTGGGCAGACACGGCCAGGCCCGGCGGCACAGCATACTTAGTCATCGTCTCGGGGCTGCCCAGAAACAGCACAGGCTCAGCTCAAAACCTGGAGGCCACCAGCTCACCACACTCACGGCTGAATGGCAATTCTTTCTTGGAGGGAGCTGCGAGGGGCAGACCTCCGTGTCTCACCCTTTCCTTGTGAAGGAGCTCAGGAAATTACACCCCCAAAATAACCCCTTGGTGTAAAGAATATTCTGAATCAAAGGACCTTAGAAATCAACAGGCATTGGAAGGGGCTTTCCCTCTTTCTTCATAAAAAACGAGACCCATCAAAAAGAACAATCGACTTCCCTTCCCCTCCCTGTTATCTCCATACATGGCAGGAAAGAGGATCAAGGATGCAACCAGACCTGGCCCAAATCATCTTAAATATAATACCTGTCTCTTGGGTCAATTTAATTTCCAGAAAGAATCACTTGCAAATTAATCCGTTTCCCTCCATCCATTCCTTCTCCCAAGTATTTATTCAACCTCCCTAGTAACCATTCATTGCCCCTAAACAGAATTACTTATATTCCTCATCTTCCCCTTCCCCCTGAAATGAGGGTAAGTAAACTTCTGGCCCCCACTGGGATATTGGGTAGTCACTCTGTGATTCCCTCCTGCGTAAGGTAAATAAATTTGTAATCTCTTTCTCTTGTTAATCTGCCTTATCGTGAGTTGATCTCTCAGTGAACCTTCCAGGGCAAAGGGTGCAGTTTCCCTCACCCCACACTTGGACCTCCCTCCCCCTCACTCACTCGGGTCCAGCCACACTGGCCTTCCTTCTGTGCCTCGAGTATGTTGAAAGTAGAGAAGATGGAAAGATGAGGTCACAGTGGTAACAGGGGGTGCAGATGCTGGAGGGCCTCGCAGACCATGGTAGGACATTTGGATTTTCTCTGAGGGATTCTGGAGGCCAGTGGCAGATTTTGAGCAGAGGAAGACCATGGCTGATGACTCGACTAACCAGAGCACTCCATGCAGAGCACAGGCTATAGGGGCCCCAGGCAGCAGCAGGGTGACCAGTTAGCAAGCGACCGTGCTGACACAGGGAGGAGGTAATGCAGGCCCAGCCTACATGGGTAGCAATAGAAACAGTGGGAAGCATTTGGAGAAACATCTAGAGCCTACATGAGGAATTACTGATGAATTGGGTGTAGGGTGCAAGAGAAAAAAGTCAAAAAATCAAATAAAATAAAAATAAAAAACCAAGTTTTTTAACCTGAGCAGTGGGAAGTTTGCAGCTGCCCTTTACTGAACTGGGAAAGACAGTGGGAGGAGCAGGTTCTGGACATGATAGATGCTCAGCGTAGGAACCCTGAAGACAAAACCGGGGCAAGAAGGTAGGCGGAGGTGGTTTACTCGGGGGTGATTCTAAGTAACCAAAGGAGGGTAGCAGAGAGAGTGAGACAAGTTGGAAACGACCCTTCTGTGACCAAGCCTTGCTTCTCCTTAAGTATGTAAATAAATATGTCCTCATATTCTTACTTAAAAGGCAGCTCACCATTAATATCAACCCTGTTCTGCCCTTGCTTTGCTCTAATGCTAATGCCCATCAGGCTCCCAAGGTCCCCAGGGGGAGGGAAAGTTGGCCACTCAATGTGCATGTCTGGAGCTCACAGGAGGGTCCCTTGAACATGTAAAATTGGGAGAGAGGTCAGACCACCCAGGGCTCCAGTGTAGATTCTGGGTGGTCTGTTAGGAGTCCTGCCTCACACCATTGACACCACGATGTGTCTTTAAAATTTTTATTCTAGAAGTTTCCAGCCATACAAGTAGAGATAACAGGATAATGAGCTCCCTTATGCTCATCATTCAGCTTCAACCATAGTTGGCATTTCCCAATGTTGTGATGTATCTCACTACATGCACTCTTTTCTTTTAAGTGTATTTTAAAGTAAATTCTGTGTTATTTTACCCTTAAATGCTTCATTATGCATCTATAACTGGCAAAATCTTTAAATTAAAAAAAATAATCACGGTATTAGTTTCCTATTGCTACTGTAACAAAATTACCACTAACCTTATGGCTTCAAAGCACACACATTCATTATCGTACAGTGCTGGAGGTCAGACGTCCAAAGGGGTCTAAAACCAAGTTGTTGGCAGGGCCGGTTCCTTCCGGAGCTCTCTGGGAGAAGCTTTTCTGGGCTTTTCCAGCTTCCAGAGGCCTCTGCCTCCCTTGGCTCTGCCCCACTCGACCTCGCCTTCCACCCTCACATCTCCTGCTCTTGACCCCCTGCCGCCCTTGCATAAGGACCTGTGCGATTACCTTGGGCCCACCTGGGCACCCAAGCCAATCCCGGTCTCAAGATCCTAAACTTAGTCGCAGGTGCAAATGTGATTGGTCACGTAAGGTCACGTATCCGCAGGTTCCGGATCAGGACGTGGACATATCTTTGAGGGTCCATCGCTCAGCCTGCTAGAGCCAGCACGCCATGTTCATAATCAACAAAGTTTACAGGAATTCCCCACTATCGTCAAATACCCATTCCATATTTAAATGTCTGTGGTTTTACTCAAAGGTGTTTATCACACTGAGTTTGTTTGAATCTGGATCCGAAGAGTCCCCGTTGCGCGAGGTTGTTGGGCCCCTCCGCTTCCATTCTCCTGTACCAGCCACTGCTCTCTTCTCGTCCCTTTTTTTATGACTCTGGTTTACTGGAGAAACTTGGTCTTTTTTCCTGTGGAAAGAGTGGCATAAATTAACTACTCCCTCTGTCCCCCTATTTCCTGTGAAGGGGCTGAACTAGGTCCAGGTTCAGTGTTTTCAGCAAGAATCCCTCCGAGGCTGTTCTCAGTTCTCCCTGTCACATTGCGTCATGAAAGGCCACGTCTGGAGGTGCCATCATTGTCGTGTGAAGACTGACCCCTGCCCCTGAGCCAGAAAGCAGTCTGCAGGGAGCGAACTCTGGCATCATGCGACTGTGGGGGTGAAAGGCAATGTCCCCTTTGCCCCGGAAGGTTCACTGAGAGATCAGGTCACAGTAAGGCAGATTAATAAGAGAAAGAGATTACACATTTGTCTCCCTTGCCCATGGGAAGAATCAGAGTGATTACCCAATAATTCAGTGGGGGCCAGAAGTTTACATACCCTCATTTTAGGGGAAGGGGGAGATGAGGAATGTAGGTAATTCTGTTTAGGGGCAATGAATGGTTACTAGGGAGGTTGAATAAATACTTGGGAGAATGAATGGATGGAGGGAAACAGATTGACTTGTCAATGATTCTCTTTGGAAATTAAATTAATCTGAGAGATAGGTGTTATATTTAAGATGATTTGGGCCAGGTCTGGTTGCATCCTTGATCTTCTTTCCTGCAGTATATTGAGATAACAGGGAGAGGGAAGGGAAGTCAATTGTTCTTTTTGATGGGTCCAGCTGGTTTTATGCCGATAGAGGAAAAGCCCCTTCCAAGGGCCTGCTGATCTCTACAGGCCGGACTTTTAATTCAAAATACTCTTTATAACATCCTGACACTCACCATTCCTCTTCCTGCTTTATTTCCCCTGCAAGCACTTTTTACCATTTGTAACTATTCATTAAATTTTTGTATTTGTTAGTAGAAATATGTTGCACATCATTTTTGTATTTTTATGTAAACATCTATCAAAAGGAAATGTTTTGCTTTTTGCTGGTGTATAGAATTACAATTGATTGTTCTTGCTTGGATGGGCACCGTGCAGTGGCTCACGCCTCTAATCCTAGCACTCTGGGAGGCCGAGGTGGGAGGATCACTTGAGCCCAGGAATTGGAGACCAGCCTGAGCAAGAGCGAGACCTCATCTCTACTAAAAATAGAAAAATTAGCTGGGTGTAGTGGTGCGTACCTGCAGTCCCAGCTATTCAGGAGGCTGAGGCAGGAAAATCACTTGAACCCAGGAGGTTGAGGTTGCAGTGAGCTATGATGACACCACTGCACCCTACCTGGAGCAACAGAGCAAGACTTCATCTCAAAAAAATTTTTTTTCTTGCTAAACACTAACGTTAATTATAATAATTTGCAGATTATTTGAGGTTTTCTATGTAGGCCTCTGCTGTCCAATGAGCCACACATGGTTACTGAGCACTGGAAATGTGGAGAGTCTAAAGTGAGATGTGCCATAAATATAAGATATACAGTAGATTTCAAAGCCTTAGCCCAAGAAAAAGAATGAAAATATTTCAATAATTTTTTATATTTTTTACATGTTGAAAT
>NW_012153840.1:7137228-7138772 GCF_000956105.1 Propithecus coquereli
ATTAATTTCTTTCTATTTTTTTAATAGAGACGGGGTCTCGCTCTTGCTCAGGCTGGTCTCGAACTCCTGAGCTCAAACAATCCGCCCGCCTCGGCCTTCCAGAGTGCTAGGATTACAGACATGAGCCACCACGCCCAGCCCTGACTTCGCAGATTTAAAATGATTTTGCAGCTTTAAGAATTTCCTTTCCATTCCTAGCTTATATTATAGGCTAAATTATATTCCCTTACCCAAAATTCATATGTCAAAGCCCTAGCCCCCAGTACTTCAGAATGTGACTATATTTGGAGACAGGGTCTTTACAGAGATAACTAAGTTAAAATGAGGTCACTGGGGTGGGACAGGATCCTATGTGTCTGGTGTCCTTATAAAAAGAGGAAATTTGGAGAGAGAGATAGAGGGAAGACAATGCAAGGACACAGGGAGAAGACAACCCAACCGACACCTTGAGCTCAAACTTCTGGCCTCCAGAGCGGTGAGAAAATAAATTTCTGTTGTGCAAGCCATGCAATTTGTGACACTGTGTAATGGCAGCCTGGGAAACAATTGCACTCGGGTGAAGGGATTCCCCTTCTAGTCCTAGCTTATGAGCATCCTTACCATAAATGGTTGCTGGCTCTTCTCAAATGCTTTTTCCATGTCTATTGAGATGATCATATGGACTTTGCCCTTTAATTACATATCTTCTGGATTGTTCTCAGCCATTATCCTTTCAAATATCACCTCTCACCATTTTCTCAGTCTTCTTGCTCTGGAACTCCAATTAAACCTATGTTAGACTTTGTCATTCAACCTTCTGTGTTTCTTAACCTCTCATAGTTCTTCTCTATGTGTCTCTTCGTGACATTCTGGCTAACTTTTCCACTCGGTCTTTGCCGTGGCCAGTTCTGTCTTGAATTGTGTCTAATAATCTGCTTTTCAACCTATTCATCTTCATTTCTAAAACTTCTGTTTGGTTCTTTCTGAAATATACATGGTCATTTTTGGAAGTCTCCTCTTATTGCTCACTTTTTCATTCTTTTTAAAAATTTTTTCACATATAGTTATTTTATTATCTGTACCTGATTACTCCAAAATCCCAAGGTGGCTTAAGTCCATTGTTACTAGTTTCTGCTGATTGTCATTCACGATGGCTTGTTTCTTTACGTGTCTGGAAACTGTGTATCACGAGCTTGTGTTTAGCTGGACTTAGTATGTGTAATCTAAAGGGCTAGGCTGGGGATGTTTCCCTCCAGGGAGGAGTGACTCGTGACAGTCAACTACAAAACAGAAAAGCAATGAATGAAATGTAATAAAATGCCGAGTGGTCTTAACACTGTAGAAGCAATAAGTGCTGCGAGAGACAAGAAGAGAGATGAAATCTGAAATGGGTATTAAAGATAGTGGAAGAAATGGATAGTTATGTGATGAAGGTCCTTTTTCTTTATAAAAAAAAAATATTCTCAGCATCACATGGTCACAGGATTTTTACCAAATACAATCACTTTGGAATCCCTGCCAACTTGGCTAAAGTAAGCCAGGAAAGGCCAGGTTCGGTGGCTCAC
>NW_012153840.1:7141737-7142701 GCF_000956105.1 Propithecus coquereli
GTTACGTTGCTCAGGCTGGACTGGAACTCCTGGGCTCAAGTGATCCTCCCACCTCAGCCTCCAGAGTAGCTGGGATTGCAGACTCGCACCACCATGCTCCGCTGGGGTGACACTCTGAGTTAGGCAGGACGGGTGTTTCTCCCCCATGTGGCACATAGGGAAACTGAGGTATGGAAAGTCATAAGGGGTGTCCCAGATGGGGCCAGGACCAGAGCCCCGGTCTCAGCGGCTGACAACAAGCACCAACTGGTTCCCAGAAGGAAAAGCAAGTCACTAAGCCAAGCGTGGGTCAAAGGGCCAGAACCAAGATGTCCTCAGGCCCCAGGTGGGAAACCACCAGAGCAGACCTCCTTAGAAACTGGACATTCCAGAAAGACACGTGGAAAATCACTCAAGCATCTCAGCCAAGAGCTCTGTCAGGACACCTGGCTGCAGGTGAGCAGGAATGCCTGGTGGGATGAGGATGGGAGAGATTGCCATCATGAGACATCAAGGGACAAGCACATGGCCCAGTCACTCGTACAAGAATGTTCAGAAAAAGAAGAAGAAAAGAATGTTCAGATGTTCATCACAGCTCTGTTGATAACATCCAAAAGTGGGACCCAAATGATTCGTCATCGGTAGGCTATGTTAAAAGGTAAACTTAGGCGCATTCAAATTTTAAAGAGTTTATTTGAACAGACAGCAATTCATGAATCAGGCATCGCCAGACTGCAAGCAAGGGGGCGACAGCGGAAAACTTTCATAAGGTGTTCACAGAAGCAACACAAAGAAAATATATTTGATTGGTTAAAGTGGAAAGTCCTAGTTAGAGTTTAGTTTGGAGGTTTCTGGTCAGTTAAGCTTAAGTTTTGTTTCACTATTTACATTGAGTTGGGCTTCAGT
Organism: Propithecus coquereli; assembly: GCF_000956105.1. Lineage (NCBI taxonomy): Eukaryota > Metazoa > Chordata > Mammalia > Primates > Indriidae > Propithecus > Propithecus coquereli. Next base: position 7,142,623 of record NW_012153840.1, read on the forward strand.
TTGCTTGCATAGGAATCCAACATGCTAGACCCATGTCAGCCTAATTGCTTTCCAATTAATTTTTTTTTTTTTTTTTAGA
>NW_012153840.1:7142751-7145301 GCF_000956105.1 Propithecus coquereli
TTAATTGGCCGGGCATGGTGGCTCACACCTGTAGTCTCAGCTACTCAGGAGGTTGAGGCATGAGCCCAGGAGTATGAGGTTGCAGTGAGCTATGATGACGCCACTGCACTCTAGCCTGGGCAACACAGCAAGACCCGCAATCACAATCGAATCCCCAATCCAGGTGACTACATGGAGGAACACGGAAAGGGTGCTCATCCAACTCTTAAGAAAATTTCTCAGAGTGACAGTTTATTTCTGTGGCAACATTCTTTTTTTAAATATTTATTTGTTTATTAGCCAGGAAAAAGAGCTTTGACATAGAGGACACAAATACATGGTGAACAGTAGCTCCAGAATCTCTGTGTAGGAGGAGCTCAGAGTGGCAATTAGATGGGAAGAGACACCTGGAACACCTGCCTAAAAACTGCACCTGTGCTTTATTCTTACCTAGATCATGTTTGGGGAGGTGTCTTGGGGGACATGTTGATGGAAGCTACAGGGGAGCTGGAGACCTTCGATTGGTGTCCCCATTGCAGGTATGTCCACGAACTGCAGAGAAATCCGTACCTCTCCCCTCCCCATCAACTGCTCATCCCTCCAGGTGCTCGGAGGGACACCTGCGGAAGGGCGGCTCCTAAGAGAAAATATCCGGGACGTCCACATGCCTTGACATTGTTCACGTCCAAGCAAGTCAAGGAGAAAGTGGGCACTGAAGTGGAGGTTTTTACACTGTGCTTCCCCTGCTCCCTCTGACTTGGCACTTGGAGTGCGAGTGCTTTTCAAATTTCTGGTTAAAGGAGAAAAATATTATCCGAACAGCACGCGAGTGCCAGAACCTGCGTATCACGGATGCTCGGCTGGCGCTGCTGGGGCAGTTGGCTGGGTCTCTAAACTACAATCATCCCGTCGGTCCAGGAGGCTGAGGAGAGATGTGTCTCCAGCAATCCTCATGGCTCAGAGAGATCCAGCTCAAGGTGCAAAAAGATGCAAATGTCTTCTGTGACCCACACGACCAGTCCCCACGCGAAAGGGGCCTTGCATGCCTGTGATGGCTGGGTCTATTTTTCCTTCAGAATCTCATGAGTGTAGGTGGATTCCTGAAGAAGGTCACCACCAAATCTCAGCATTGACAGATAAGGACAACGAGAGGAATCTGGGACTCATAAGAAGGGTTTGAGGGAGCCCAGAAACGGAACCCAACACCCCCTATGGAGGAGCTCTTCTCCATTCAAAAAAACATATGAAGACCTACTTTGGGTTGGACGTGTGTATACAGCGGCGAATATGAGTCGCAGCCTGGGCCCCCAGTCTGATGGGGGAGACAGGCCCATGAGCAGGCAGTTGAAGGGTGCTGGGAGCCCAGAGGAGGGGCACCTGTCTACAGTCTGCAGGTCAGGAGCAGCGTAGAGGTCGGAATGATGAGGAAGAGATAGTTGGTTCATAACTTCTTCAATATGGACACCGTATATAAAGCCATCAATAAGGGGCTTTGTTTTTTTGGGGGGGGGGCTTTGTTTTTTGATCAGCCAGTCAAAGAGGAAGAAAGTCGGTAGCCAAGGTGGAAGGAACCCCACAAACAGAAACACAGGTTATCTTAGACCACCCACGCATGTCCCCTGACCCTAAGGGATAACACAAGGAGTGACAAAGGAGGACGGGGGCTGGGAACCACGTGTTTATCCTCCATTCTCAGGCTCCCTGGCTCAGCACCTGGGATTCCACATCTCCAGGTCCCATATTCCTGGGCTGTAACAAGACGAAGGCCACCTCATTCCACACCTGGCTGTCAATTTCTTTCCATGAAGTTAGAGACATATTTATTAGTACCATTAATTTCTTGACTTTATACTTGCCAGTCCATGCTTTGGTTTTGGAAACCAAAACCCGCTATGCCACACTCAGCCCAGAACCACACCAGACTGTTTTTGACGGGACTTTGCTCTCCTGCCTTCCCAAGTGTGACTTTGCGCTTCCCGGAGTCTCCAGCCAGGTGAGTGGTTTGACTGTTCATCATTTAAGACCTTGCTGAAAGATTCGTCAGCTCTTCGAGAGAACGCACCAGAGACAGTTTGTGCCCTGAGATTCTTTGAACCCATTGAGTCAAAATCACTGTCTTGCTATTCCCACGTTGTCTCCCGGTTCTCACCCAATCCTAATCGAGTCCTTCCGTTGATAGACCTGCCTGGGACCAACGCCCGATCCGCTCTGACCTTAACGTCCCCCCAGAGGCGTTTTGCCCAAGCGTTGGTGGTCTCCCTTACCGCGGTTAGCAATTAATCGTAGAGGAGGAGAAAACCTTTCCCTCTGCCTTCCTTGGTTCTAGGCTGGGGCCCTGTAAACTAGGCTGACAGAAGGGACAGATTTACAAGAGAAAAACAAACCGACGTTTATTAACATTCGCGTCTCACATACACACGGGAACACTGACATGAATTACTCAAAGTGGTTGGACAGTTTCTTTCTCCTTTTCTTTTTTTTCAGTTTCTCTTAGAACAATACATAAACTTGTCTCATTTAAAGGAAGTCCAGAAGGAGGCAGTCTGGGTCTGCACGGTGACTGCAGGAACT
>NW_012153840.1:7146526-7148639 GCF_000956105.1 Propithecus coquereli
TTTTTTTTAGACAAGGTCTCACTCTGTTGCCTGGGCTAGAGTACAGTGGTGGTGTCATCATAGCTCACTGCAGCCTCAAACTCATGGACTCGAGCAATCCTCCTGCCTCAGCCTCCTGAGTAGCTGGGACCACAGGTGCGTGCCGCCACTGCAGGCTAATTTTTTTAGGATTTTTTTTTTTGGAAAAAAGGGGGCCTGCCAGTGCCCCGGCCGGGCCTGAAACTCCGGGCCCAAACAAGCCCCAAAACCTGGCCCCCCAAAAGACCAAAAATAAAAGCAAAAAACAACAACCCCAACCAAATTTTTTTAACAACTAGAAACATGAGGTTGCATTATTCCTGTAACAGCCCTATTGTGTTACGAAGATGAATAGGTTAGAAACACACACAGTAACTGGATGAATCTCAGGAACAGAATATTGGTGGCAGGGGTGGGAGGTGGGAATGGGATGATAAATTGAGAAGAAAACATAGAGTGTAATTCCATTTCTATGAAGTTCAAAGCCATGCAAACTACAGAATACATTGTATAGGGATACAGCATTGTTAATCTGTCTTTTGTTACAGGGGCCTCAGCCCTGAACCTAGGAATAGGGTAAGGAAAAGAAATCTTTCCTCCCCTACAACCCTAGTGGACCATTTTTCTTTTCAATAGGTTTTAATCCCAGAACTTCCTTTTAGGTACATTTGATGCACTTGGTGTTAGAACTTTTTGTATTCAACGGGACTGTGTTTAAAAACTGATTGAAAGACTATATTTTCAGGCGTCATTTTTACAGTTCGTTAAGAGAAATTTCTCTGAATGTGTAGAGCACCATGACATTTTTTTAGTGTTTTAATTAAATTGAAAAAAATTCCGAAAACCTTTCTGGGAAGTAGGCTCTGTCGCCAGTTCACCCTGCCTGCCACGTGCAGAGGTCACAAGGGGTGGCCAGGACAGAGTGAAAACCCACAAAGGGGCCTGGCCCTGGCTAGCCACACAGTTAAGGGTCCCCACCAAGCGAAAGGGCCTCTTCTCCCTCCTGCTAGGCCCTTGTTGGGAAGGGAGTTCCAGGGTTGAAGGAATCCAGAGGGAAACAGTGGCCCAGACTCCCCAGTCCTTCACTCCGCGGAGACAGGCGGATTTCGTGTTGTTTGATTGTGTTACTAAAATAACACGAGAACCTGAGAGAGAGTTTGGGAAGTAGGTGCGGGTGGGGCCACAATCTCACCTCCTAAATATCATTTTCCAGAATTCGGCTATACTTTGCCCAAAAGACTAGATTGTTTTGAAATGACACATTATACAGGATAGAAACACTTAGTGACGTGGAAAGATAGCCAGGATATATGTTAAGTGAAAAAAACACAAGCTACTTAATGTGTTCAGAATGAGATCATTTGTAGGGAAAAAAAAAACTGTATCAACATAAAAGCATAAGAAAAAAGATGGCTGTGGCCTAAGAATTCCACGTCTATGTTTATGCCCAAGAGAAATTAAAACACGTGTCCAGGCAAAAATCTGTGCCTCAGTGTGCAGAGCAGCATTATCCATGACAGCCCCCAAATGGAAAAAACCCAATATCCGTCAACGATGAAGGAATAAATCAGATGTGGCATATCCGTACAGAAGAATAGTATTTGGTAATGAAAATAAATGAAGTACTTATGCGTGTCACAAATGGACAGACCTTGAAAAGACTATGGAAAGTGAAAGAAGCCAGATGCAAAAGGTCACATATTGCATGAACCAATTCATATGAAATAGCTAGAATAGGCGAGTTTTGTCTCTGTAGAGACAGGAAATAGACTAGTAGTTCCTTAGGACGAGGGAGGCTGGGGAGAATGGCAACTGACGGCTAGTGGGTAGGGGTTTCTTTTAGAGAGGACAAAAATGTCCCCAAATTTTATTGTGGTGATGGTTGAACAACACTGTGAATACACCGGAAAACACTGAATCATACACTTTTCTAAAAAGAGGAGGCGGCTATATTCCAAATTGTTAACAGGATTGTTTATGGAATTATGAGTGGGTTTTATTTGCTTCTTTTCACTTATCTGTGTTTTCTAAATGTCTGATTCCCTTTGTAAAAGGAATAAGGCTATTTTGGGCCGGGCACGGTAACACACGCCTG
>NW_012153840.1:7151009-7152107 GCF_000956105.1 Propithecus coquereli
GCTCAGGCTGGTCTCGAACTCCTGAGCTCAAACAATCCGCCCGCCTCGGCCTCCCAGAGTGCTAGGATTACAGGCGTGAGCCACCGCACCCGGCCCATCAGCAGGACTTTGATGAAATCACATTGATTGACATTCAAGCGATGATGTGCGACAGCACTTGGCTCCTGGAAATGACGCAGATGTAATGGGGGCAGAAGAGGGGCAAAGAGAGCAAATTGCAGAACAATATTCTAGCATCATCCCGTTTTAGCTTTTTAAAGTATGTAGCTATATGAATATTTATATGTTTCTTTGAATATTTGCAGAGGAAGAAAAACACGTTTCCTCTACCCTCCTGGGTTCTGCAGGTAGGGCCCTAGAAATTAAACTGACAAGGACATTAACAGGAGAAAAGCCGAGTTTACTAACGCGCACGGCACTCACACACGCAGGAGAAACTCGGCGATGAACGGGGAGGTTGGAACTGGGGACTGGCGCGACATCTTGAGTGGGGCAAGGAGCTTGCAGCCTTGGGGCCACGTGTGGCCCTCCAGATCCCCAAGTGCGGTCCCTTTAATCAAAGGGATTTGTTCTGTGAAGTTTGAATTTAGTCAAAAGGCCGCACTCAAGGATCCAAAAGGCCACATGTGGCCCCAAGGCCACAGGTTCTGCACCCCTTAGCACTGTGGGGAGGCAAAGATGTGGGGAACGACGAGGAGAAACTTCTGGAAGACAAGGGTGTCTGCGCAGGTCTGTGCTGGAGATTCCCTGGTGCTGTCTCTGGTGTGGTCCCCAGGGATGGGGAGCCTGAGAGTTGCCCTTTTCCTGGCATGGGAAAGGAGACAGCTTCACAAATGGAAATGTGACATCCGGCTGTCAGGTGTAGGGCAGGCAAAATTTTACCTCTACCTTCATAGGGTTTCCAGCTGGGCCTGGGAATTAAACTGATATTAAACAGATGTGGGGGGCCGGGCGCAGTGGCTCACGCCTGTAATCCTAGCTCTCTGGGAGGCCGAGGCGGGCGGATTGTTTGAGCTCGGGAGTTCGAGACCAGCCTGAGCAAGAGCGAGACCCTGTCTCTACTAAAAATAGAAAGAAATTACACAGTGAGACTCTGTC
>NW_012153840.1:7152470-7154134 GCF_000956105.1 Propithecus coquereli
TTTTTTTTTTGAGACAGGGTCTCATTCTGTTGCCCAGTTAAGAGTGCAGTGGCCTCATCATAGCTCATTGCAATCTCAAACTCCTGGGCTCAAGCGATCATCCTGCAGGCATGCACCACCACACCTAGCTAATTTTTCTACTTTTTTGTAGAGACGGAGCCTCACAATGTTGCTCAGGCTGGCCTACTTCTTTTAGCTCTGACCTTCGTTTGCAAACTTCAGACTGATTTTAGAAAACAAGGGATTTTTTTCTCATTTAATACTGGTCATTAAGCATTTATTAAGGTCCTCCTGGGTCCTACTGTATACTGTAGGGGTGAGGGGAAACTTCCCCTTTCCACTGAAAAAGTTCACTGAGAGATCAACTCACAATTAATGCAGATTAATAAGAGAAATGTTTATTTACCCTGGGCACGGGGAGAATCACAGAGTGATTACTCAATACCCCAGGAAAGTTCAGATCTTTTTATACCTGTCTTTCTGGAGGGGAGGGGAGATGAAGAGGGCAGGTAATTCTGTTTAGGGTGACAAATGGTGTCAGGGAGGACAAATGGACGGGGAAACAGATTGACTTGTAAATTAACCTGAGAGACAGGTGTTGTGTTTAAAATGATTTGGGCCAGGTCTGGTTGCATTCCTGATCTTCTTTCCTGCAATATACTGAGATAACAGGAGAGGAAGGAAGTCAAGTCTCCCTTTGATCTTTTGCCATGTCAGTCCGGTTTATGCAGATGGAGGAAAAGCCCCTTCCAGTGCTTTTTGATCTCTAGGGCCTTAATCCAAAATACCATGGAATCATATTTTGGGGTGAAATTTCCTGACCTCGTTCAATACTTTATTTCCTGCTAATTCTCTCTTCCACTCCTCTTAATGCTCACGGCTCAGGGAGACATAGGCCTCCAGCTCCCTTAAAGTTTGAGAACTGAAGGGCAGACACTTTCATTATCCTGGAGTCCTATTGTCTGCAACTTTAGAGATGCGAGCTTAAAGGTTTGAGCGGATGGCTTAATGCTCTTTGTTTTTAAGTGTGAAATTTACATAATATTACTTTAACTGCTTCTAAAAGTATAATACAGGCTTTATGGTGACAATTGATGGTGACCTGGAGATTTAGTGGCCCTTGTTTTCTGTTTTACTTTTAAATGCAGATAAATCTCTACTTCCTACAGAGTGTGTTTACATTTTCAAACTAATCTGAATTAACATGCAAAGGAATGCCAGGGCCTGTGAGAATAAAGGTTGTCCTGCTGCAACACAACTCCTGGCTTGGGTGAGCAAATAGAAAGTCATTCTCCAGTTCCTCGACCACCCCCTCCCGGACTCCCTCTGCTTAGGGGACTAGAGGCGCTAAGGAATAAACATGTGAAAGGAGTTCAGTTTAGCCAGCAATCAAAGAAATGCAAATTAAAGCAAGACAAGCTTTTCCAAGTCAGGACCAGCAAAAATTAAGATACTGATATCCAATGATATCAATCACAAGCTCTCTTCCGCTGACAGTGGTGATGGTAGCGCCATGTTAGCTGTATCTGTGAAAATGTTATGTATTTGTACCATTGGACCCAGCAATTCAAACTCAAGAAATCTGTCCTGCAGACACGCTGGCACTCAGGATGTTTGTCGCAGCGCTACGTGTGGGAGTGAAAACGTGGGAACAGCCTAAATGT
>NW_012153840.1:7155319-7183945 GCF_000956105.1 Propithecus coquereli
GGCTGCGGTACCAACCTTGGCCCAAATAAACTCTCTATGTTAATTTTGCCTCAACCTCTTCCCTTTAGGAAGACACAGATTAACAGGAGAAAACAAATTTGTTTATTATAAGTTTTATGTGACACAGGAGGCCTCATGAGGAAAGGAAGACCCAAAGAAGTAATTAGATTCACACACTTATGAGCCTGGTGCGTTGGTGCGCACCTGTAGTCCCAGCTACCCAGAAGGCTGAGAAGGAAGGTTCGCTTCACCCAGGAGTTTAAGGATGTTTTGCCCTATGGTCATGCCTGTGAATAGACGCTGCACTCTAGTCTGGGCAACATAGCAAGACCCCATCTCTAAAAAAATAAAAACACTTATGTACTAAGTTGCACAAAAAGTAGTTACTTGTGAAAATGTGACAAGGCAAAAAGGAACTTGTGCCAGGGTAGTTAAGGGGGTGGAGAAGGGGCTGGGAAGGTTAGGGTTGGTTTAGCAAGATTGGTTTGTACAGATGTCTCTCAACTTTGCCTTTCCAACTTTGATAATAAGAATGTTACTTTCCTCCTCGTATAGGGAGCACATCATTCATGGGGGAGTTTTATCTCTTGCTTTCAGGAAGAAAGAAGGGCAGACCAGTCTACCTTCCTGCCTCCCGCAACCGCCGGTTTTTGTTTGTTTGTTTGTTTGTTTTTTTAACATGTGTTTAGCTCTAAATCATCCCTATGCCAGAGTGGCATATTTTGGGGGCAGTGTGTTCTGAACTCCTTCATAATCAAACAAGAGGGAAGGACAGAGCTTTTCTGGCATCTGCTATTTCTCAGTTGTCTTCAGCTCAAAAATAATCTTTATGCCGAAGTGGCATATTTGGGGTGTTATATTCTGATCCCCTGTGCATGCGTAGAGATAGTGTGGAAGGTCACACACTGGACAGTTAATGGTGGGGAAAGAAGTAGGAAGAGATAGGAAAAGAATAGACTGTATTTCTGTTTTGTTTGAATTTTTTTTTACGACAAGCATAGAGTACCTTTGCAATTTTTAAAGAAAGTAGTAAAACTCAACTGCTTCTTTTCTTCTCTACTTAGCAAAAATAACTGGGGAAGTGTCTTAAGACATAAACTATTGGAATTATATTTTGGGAAATTATTTTATGTGGATCACATAACATACCGTTCATACAGCCCCACCAGCACGCCCATTCCCCGTGAGCCTACAACATTTGACGCCACTGACGATGTCACCACTGACGCCACTGACGGCTGCGTATTTACTTGCCTGCTGTCTGTCTCCCGCACCAGAGTGTAAATGCCACAAATGGCAAGAACTTTGCCTTGTTCCCTCTCCTATCCCCAGCTCCTAGAACAGTGCCTGGCATGTGGTAGGCCCTCAATAATATTTGTCGAATGAATAAATGAGCCTTGGCCCTCAGAGGAATGGCAAGATAACTTTAGAGCGTGTAGCTCGAATCGTATTTCAACCCAAATCAGAAAGCAGAGGGGTTGCTGTCCCGGTTATGACATTGTGAGGAAGAAAACCTTTTCCTCTACCCAGATAGGTTCAGCCCTTGGGGTAAGCAAATTAAATTGACAAAAGGAAGATTAGCAAGAGAAAAGACGGATCTTGATTCATGTAGGTATAGAAGTTCACAGAAAAACAGTGACTCAAGGAGATGAATTTGGGGCTTACGTACCATCTTAACAAAGGAAGGGGACAGCAAGAAGTGCGCGTAAGGGAAAACGAATGACTTATAGGAAAGATAAATGGGTCCTTAGGAGACTCGATGGGAGATACCACGTTTTGTGCCAATGTCTGTTTAGGTATTACGATGACTTCTCGTCTCTGGTGACAGGACTCAGCTAGTCTTCCTCGACTGCTCCCAAGGAGGGGATTGGTGAGTTCTTTTGGGAGACTCTGCCTTCCGCCAGATAAGGGAGTTCACAAAAAGGACATACTCTCAAATACCTTCAGCTCAAAATAATTCTTATGCCGCAGTGGCATGTTCTGGACCCCTGCAACACTTAATTTTGCGTCACAGTTGTGTGTACTTGTGTCTGCTCAGCCAGACCACGTGTCTTAAAGGCAGGGATTGTGTCTGACTTCTCTTGGAGTCCCCAGCACTGAGCTGGTGGGTGGAAGGTATTTAGTACATGTTGCTGCATGAGGAGCTTTTCTGAGTAGATCATGTGTAAAGCAAATGACAAGGGGGTGCTCTGTCCCCTTCTCTACGTCCAAAAACACCCATAAGCTGTATTGCATGTACACACCAGCGTACATCGTTTTGTGCTCTGTTCTTAGTCCAGAATTTGGGTTCTTTCCTTAGTCCAGTGGTTCCAGCCACTTCATCCAGTTTTAGCAAGAATCCTGCTGTGTCTCTGTAGCAGAAACCCCCACCCCTGACATCTGCTCACCCTGGATATCCGATCAAATTCCTCATCCTCTACCTTCAGTGTGTGAACACCCTGGCCTGCCGTTCACAGGAATCCTGTTAAGTCGGTTTAGCCAGAATCCCTCCAGCCTTGAAGTTTCCTCTTAGGAATTTTCCATCCACTTCCCTACCCTGTTCCTTGGCTATAAATCTCCACTTGTCCCTGTTGCATTCATAGTTAAGTCTGATCTCTCCCCCTACTGCAAAACCCTGTCATAGTAGCCCCTTTGGGTAACCTCTGCCTTACTGTTCGTTAAGTGTAATGAATCATTTTTTTCTTTCATTCTTTTTTTTTTTCTGAGACAGAGTTTTTCTCCGTCCCTCAGGCTGGAGTGCAGTGGTCTGATCACAGCTCACTGCAGCCTTGAATTCCCAGGCTCAAGTGATCCTCCTACTTCAGCCTCCCAAAGTGCTGGGATTACAGGCATGAGCCACTTCGCCCACCTTTGAATCATTTTTCTTTAACCCCCACTCCAAAAGGAGATGGCTGATAGAAATCGATACCTTCCCTTTTTATTTTCCTCTTCTGGTGCATTTATCATAGCTCCTGGCCCAAGGCATTGCTCGCAATTGAACTGGCAGGAGGTAATGCCGCCTGCTAAGGAGAGGGACCCCTCCCCTGCCTCCCTCTGCAAGGTGACGACATAGGCTCCTGCCTGTGTTTCTGGGGATAAAATGCCAGAATCAAAGAGGCTTCTGGTGAAGGAGAAGGCCATATTCCTCTGGCTTTGACATACCCTAGTACCTTATGTGTGGACTGTAAAGGAAAATAAAAATCTCAGGACCACACCCCAACTCCTTATGCAAGAGGGAAAGTCAAGCCTGGAGACTGAGTCATGCAACACCCCAAATGGATAGCTGTTCCTAACATCATGCGTAAGCCAGATCCCCGTGGAAAGGTAAAGGCCTCAGGCGTCTGCAAGCACTGCCCCCACAGAGCATTCACACACGAGCACATGCGCACTGTACCTTCCGGTCTGCGGCTGAGTCTAGCTCCTAAAACTAAGTCTGTTTGACTCCACACTATCAATTACAAGTTTATCTTCCCACGCGCAGAACAGAGACAAGATCAATCCCTCTTCCACCTGCTCAGGGACAGCTACATAATTGATTCTTCCTTCATTTCCTTTTCCTCTTCAAACATTCACCTTATCTTATGTAAAATGTAGATTTCCTGGGCCTCGCAAGAATGTAACCATTTGCCTTGCTGCCCACCCCCTCCTCCTTTTTTTTTTTTCCATATGCCCTGTCCCCTTTAAATACTGAAGTTCCCAAATCTCCCTTGGGAAAAACAGTCACAGATGCATCTGTGGGTTTTTCCAGGCACATCCTCAAACTGTGGCTTAATAAACCTCCATTGACGGAGATCTTTGCCACAGTCCCTTATTTGGGTTGTCGGCACCCTATAATCTCCTACAACACCCTAGTGCCCTGTGTGGACACTGTACCCAACACGGGCAAGCCAGCCCTTGCCTGGTGCGGGGGAGAAGGAAAACTCCCCCTTCACCCCTGGAAGGTTTGCTGAAAGATCAACTCACAGTAACCAGATTAATAAGAGAAAGAGATTTATTTATTGTGCACATGGGGAGAATCACAGAGTGACTACCCAATATCCCAGTGTGGTCCAGAACTTTATATACCCTCATTTCAGGGGGGACAGAGAGATGAGGAATATAGCTAATTCTGTTTAGGGGCAATAAATGATTAGTAGGGAGGATGAATATATACTTGGGAGAATGAATGGACGTAGGGGGAACAGATTGACTTGTAAACTATTCTCTTTGGAAATTAAATTAACCTGAAAGACAGGTATTATAAATGGGTTGGGCCAGGTCAGGCTGCATCCTTGATCTTCTTTCCTGCAATATATGGAGATAACAGGGGGAGAGGAAAGACAATTGTTCTTTTTCATGGGTCCATCTGGTTTTATGCAGATAGAGGGAAAGTGGGTTCCAAGGGCCTGTTGATCTCTAAGGGCCTTTAATTCAAAATACTCTTTATACCAAGGAGTCATATTTTGGGGTGAAATTTCCTGAGCTCCTTCACTGACACTGCCTAGGGAGGATCTTCACAAGAAAGGGCTGGCAGCTAGGATGACCCACAAGGGAAGGCCTCTCACTTCCTATTTCCAGGATGTCTCCTGAGCAGCTGGGAGGAAAGGGGAGAGAATGAATGGGTTCTTTCTGCAAGTGCCGAGAGCTTTGCAGTTCATGTTAGAGCTCCTGAGCTCAAACCGGAAAGCTAAGATGATCTCAGGTCAGGAAATATAGGGACTGTGATATTGTGAAATATATATTTGGTTTTCATCCCCAGTTCCCAGATCTTTGTAATCTTCGAAGTGATAAGTGTCTTTTTCTATGCTAATGAACAGACTAAGGAATGGCAGGCCTTACATAGCTTAAGGATGGGGGCTGGTCGCCTGAAAAAATCGAGGCAGGATTAGAGGGGTGGGATTTACTTCCAACATTCCATGGACTTCCAATAGTTTGTCCACAGGGTTCCTTCTCACATTAGGAAACCATGCTTTGCAGTAAATTGGATTTAGTATATTAACTCTTCTGATGAATGAGAATGAATTAAACTCCTAGTATAAGGAGAAGCCAAGGCCGGGCATGGTGGCTCACGCCTGTAATCCCAGCACTATGGGAGGCCGACGCAGGGGTATTGCTTGAAGTCAGGAGTTCAAGACCACTCTGGGCAACATAGTGATACCCCATCTCTACAAAAAAAATAAAAAAATAAAATGTCCAGGTGTGGTGGCACGCACCTGTAATCCCAGCTACTCAGGAGGCTGAGCCAGGAGGATTGCTTGAGCCCAGGAGTTTGCAGTGAGTTGTGATCGCACCACTGCACTCCAGCCTGGGCGACAGAACAAGATCTGGTCTCAAAGGCAAAAAAAAAAAAGCACTGCCAAGATGTAAGATCTTGCCTAGAGAGCTGGCATCTGTGAGCCTGGCAGTAGGAGGAAGAACTTCTGTCCAGAGTGAGCTCAAGGACACCATGAGTATGGGACCAAGAAATGGACCCTGGCACTGGGCCGGGGATGGCCCAGCTCTTGCCAGGAGCCTGTGCACAAGCACCGGGTACTGAGGCCTGGGACCGTGTCCAAACCAGGCAGACTAATTGGAAAGTAACAGAAGCATCTTTGTCTTTGCTGAACCGCCTCTGTTACTAATAGAATAAGAAGTAGGAGCCTGGGATGTTGATTCTCAGACTTGTTTTTTATTGTCATTGTTGTTATTTTTTTAATCCTGAGGTTTTACAAATGACCTTAAAGATATTCTAAAAATCTCAAAAGAATTGAAATTAATTAATTTAAATCACTTGAAATATCTTAAATGTGTATATATGTGTTCATGGAGCAACCACAGCCTTCAAATGCCAGAATTCCCAGACCCCTGGCCTGTCCCAATGGCAGGAACAGCATGTCCTTTTGGAAATGGCTTGTTCTACCTTTCTCTTAAACTGCACTGCTCTCGGCCTCCCTGGGAACTTCTCTCTGAGATGAGGTCTATTGCCTTTAATGCATCATAATTCGTTAATAACGAGTTCAACTCTCAAGTCTCTCTCTTGAGTCTGCTCGCCCCCTAACCGGGCTTGGGAAGGTGTGTCCTGTGTCCCCTATATTCTGCCTCCCCTAGAGGGATACTAGGTGGGCTTTTTTTTTTTTTTTTTTGAGACCGGACTTGTTCTGTCACCCAGAGCAAGAGCACAGTAGCGTCATCACAGCTCACAGCAACCTCAAACCGCTGGGCTCAAGCAATCCTCCTGCATCAGCCTTCCCAGTAACTACTACTATAGGCGCATGCCACCATGCCCGGCGAAATTTTTTAAAATTTTTTGTAGAGATGGGGTCTCACTATGTTGCCCAGGCTGGTCTTGAACTCCTGGCCTCAAACGATCCTTCTGCCTCAGCCTCCCAAAGTGCTGGGATTATAGGCATGAACCACCTCACCCAGCCAAAAATATCAACATTTTAAATAAGAGGACCCATAACATTGGAGCCCAGTGCAAGAGGAAAAAGGTGTGCCTTCAAACAGAGTCATTTATTGTGTAACGATGGGGATATATTCTGAGAAATGCGTCAAGTGGTTTCGTCATCGTGCGAACATCATAGAGTGTAGTCACCCAGATGGTATACATATTTTTATTCATATATTTTTTCATATGGAAAAGCAAATGTCCCAGCACCATTACTCAATAGAAACCATTTCCCTACTTCATCCGCAATGCCAATATCCAGTGCCATATATCAGCTTTCTACATATGCTCCACCATAATCTTACAGGGCCACCATCGTGTATGCCGTCTGTATACGTGGTCTGTCTACAGTCTGTCATTGACTGTAATGTCCTTATGAAGCGCATGACTATACGCAATGTATTTTTTTATAGTTGGTTTTCCGCACAACACTAAAGTGGTTGAAAAAATATTTAAAAATTGAAAAGGAGATATATTAAAACTCAGATTATTGTAAGTTTAAATACTTTTATTCACACCAAAAAAAAAAAACTTCTTATAATTTTACTTTCCTGGCTTTACTGGAAGCAAAATCATCAATAGTCTTTTCCAAACTACCATAATATACTCAATGTGATGCTGGCAATCACACCCCACCGCCCACCGTGAACGAAGTCCCACCCTGCGGCGGGGTCAGGGTGTGCACCCCCGGGATGCCACCTCTACAGGCACACCGTTCCCATCACGGACATCTTTATGACTTTGAAATATTTTTATTTTTGTATTTTTACTGTAACGATTTTGACTCCTAAAATGGAAACAAAATGTCCAGAGGAACAGAGGTCGTTTTGCAACCCTGGGCCAAGGCAGCTGCTCCCCATTTGTCCCACCTGTGCCTGCCGCCTCCCCCTTCACCACGTCACGCTTTCGTTTCTAGTCCTGCTTCAGTATGCACTGGTTTCGCTGTGCACAACTTTCTACGAGGAACCTCAGGTTCTCCGTGGTAGGTGGGGTATGAACACATTTAGACCACAGCAGTGACCTTGTTTGGAAATGAGCCATGGCTGTTATTTTAAGCCACTGAGTCTTGGGGTGGCTTGTTTACAGCGGGAGGTAACTGAAACATGCTTCCTGGTCTTTCCTCAAGAGCATCACTGGTCCCTTTCAGTCCCTCAGACATACCAGCTTCCTTGCGACTGGAATCAGTGACTCACTTCCCCAGGTTCTGCTCACATGTCACCTCTGACGTGGGCCACGTGTGTATTCACGTGTACTTTGAAAGCGTGTCTGCCTTCATCCTCCTACCCCATTAGAATGTACGTTCCCTGAGGGGCAGCCTTTGTTTTTTCCTTGCTGCCTCTCCGGTGCCTGGCACATAGCAGGGGATCCACAAACAGTAACTGTAGTGACAAAGGTAAATCATTTTTCCCAATGTGGATTTTTAAAAAACTCTAATCCTGTGACAGATTATTATTATGGATCTCTGAAGGGGCTGTGGCATGGGGCACTCAGAAGCCCGTCAAAAGGGGCAGTTTGTCGTCTGGCACCTTGGCTGGCCTGTCTAGTGCAAATTCTGAGTCAGCCGTTCACTTGTGCTGCTGTCTGATGACCTGACGATCTAGCTCTGAAGATCTGTGACTTTTTAGCAGCATGTCATCGCTACTTCCATCCAGGACGGTGCCTTTGAGTTTGCGATCAGTCCCTTAGGAGACTCATTTGGCCAGTGATAAATCTATCCAATTGCTCTTCCAGTCAATCTGCGTTTCTTTTCTAGCCCCAAGAGCATCCTGTGAGGCTCTGATAAATGCTGGGCCGAAGTCCATTCTCACCTCAGCTCAGCATTTCCCGAGTATGGGGCTGGGAACATTTTGTAATTGGAACTGAAATTGTGATACAATGTAACTGGCCTGACTTTGCAGGCTGCTTTCTCCTTCCAGCGATTAATACAAACTTGTTCCAGAGAGAATACAGTGTCTAGCACACACGAAAGCTTCACCGGTCATGTTTCTCAAATCCGGACACTGCTACAGCTAAATTATAGGTAGGGTTAGAGTCATGTATAAGCAAACAAATTAAGGGAAGGCTCCTTGGACTAAGTTTAGTGTTGTGGCATTTCACACAAATCCAAGGACTAACCTCATCTTGGAGGAGCAGGATGCTGAGTGGCTGGGGGCAAGGGCTGGGTGACCAGGCTGCCTGGGTTGGTCCCCGGCATCTCCCCTGCTACCAGCTAATGCCCCTCTGTGTCTTGGAAAGTGGAGATGATCACATAGAACACACTCACGGCTTGTTGACAGGATTAAATAAGTTACACGTGTAAGCAACGTGGTGCCTGGCAGGTAGTAAGGCCTCAGCAACGTTATCAACCCATGAAAGGTGGGGAGAGAATTTTCGCATTATCTTGCTGTCCACGTGAAGCCTTTGTGGAACCCTATTCTCAGTGAATTACAGGGGGCCACGCCCTTGTAAAGGACTTGGTTACTAATTTTCCACCTGGAACTCACATAATCATCATCCCACCTCTCTCCCTTTGGGCTGTGAATTTGGAGCCATCCACTCCAGGGGCCTGCATCCCTGCCTCTAGTAATGCTGCCTGCACGGATGACAAGCAGGAGCCCTCAGGGGGCCACAGGATCACAGTTTCTTGGCCCCCAGGGCTGCAGCTGCCCTCCAGTGACAACCTTAAGAATTTAGAAAAACAGAGTGAGAACAGAGAAGTGAGAAGACAATTGGTCTGATAACCTCCTGCAGCTGCTATTTAGAGTTTAGTGCCCACCGCCTCCCTTCTGGCTTTGAGCAGTGATTTCGAGACTGATGATAAGAGCCTGGAGCTGTCACTGCCCAGCCCACTTCCTGAGGTTGGCTTTATCACACCCATCCCACAGATAAAGGAGCTGGGCTCGGAGAGAAGCCTAGCAGAGGTCTCTGATGCTCTCCTCCCATGCCTGGCTTTCCTGAAGGTAATCTCTTGCTGTCCAGAGCCCCATTCAGTCTTCATTAACTCCTCCGGAGGGAACTCTGCCCAGGGGTGCTGCTCCTTGCTTCCCCAGCCCGGGCTTCCTCCTTTAATTCTCCTCCCCCTGGCTCCCCTCATTTGGGCACCCCTGACGAACGCCTCCCTAACATGGGTTTGTTTAAAAATTCTGTGCTCTCCCTCCCATCTCCCCAAATGTAAGCCTTGCCCAATGCCTACTTCCTACAGGTGACTTTGTGAAATCAGTGTTGAAGAAGGCACAGGACAGCGGAGAGCCCTAATAGGTGTCATAAAAGCCAAATAGAGGCAGAATGTTAACCGCAACTTACAGAGAGGAAATGTGGGTTTCTCTAAGGGGAGGACTTGGAAAGGGTAGTACATTGAGACTCAAAGGGGATTTAATTTCTAGAAAAAACTGCAAAGAAAGAGTTGCATTTGATTCCCCCCCCCCAAACTGGATCAGAACTCACATGCACTGCAGGTAAAGTGCACAGAGGTACAAATACTTCGGAAAACAAAGCTGAAGATGCATATATGCCATGACCTTGCAATTCCACACCTTGGTGTATGTCCCAGATATACGCTCTAGAGCAGTGGTCCCCAACCTTTTTGGCACCAGGGACCGTTTTCATGGAAGACAATTTTTGCATGGACCGGGAAGGGGCGGGGATGGTTTTGAGATGATTCAAATGCATTACATTTACTGTGTACTTTATTTCTATTATTACATTGTAATATCTAATGAAATAATACAAATCACCATGGTTGGGGATTTCTGCTCTAGAGAAACTCTTGCTCCTATGCTCAGGAGACATTTATAACTAAGTTCACAGAAGCATTGTTGGTATTAGCAAGGGGGGAGGGGAAGAAAACAAGAAACAAATGAGTTCACAGAAGCATTGTTGGTATTAGAAAGGGGGGAGGGGAAGAAAACAAGAAACAAATGTGTATCATCAGAATGTGTGGAATACCACACAGTACTGGAAATGAACCATCTACAGCTACAGAAATGGATCTCGCAAACATCAAATTGAGCTAAAAATTGTAGCAAAAGGCTACCAACAGTATGATGCCATCTATATAAGGTTCAAATACTCATTTAAAAACCAGGAAAAAAAAAAAACCCCAAGGGAATAATAAACACAAAATTTAGAATAGTGGTTATTTCTTGGGCCAGAGAAGAACAAACACACAGGGGACCTTAATGGTATTGCTAATGTTCCATTTCTTAAGCTGGATGTGGGTACACAGACATTTATATACACTTTACGTACTCTCTGTGCCTGTGAAATACTTAGTGGTGAACAGACATCAAATCCTCAGGATCTGTTATGAGGAGGGACTGTCCAGCCTAGATCCCCCAGGGCCTTCTAGGGAGCCAAGATACCAGATGAGTGCAGAAGGCCCTCAGGGGATCTAGCTGGATGGTATCTTCCCTCCCTAGGGCCCCTCAGCTTACTCTGAAGTTTCCTATCTGCCTGGGGACCTTCTTTCATAAAGAACGTGACTTTCTCAAGCCACCCAGTGGTATTCATATACATATCACAGGTAGAACCAGGAATCCAGGTGGGTCATAGGTTGATGCAGATTCACTTTCACACAATCCCGGTCACCTGCAAGTGCTACCTGCAGTGCTTCATGGTGTGGTGCTCTGATAGCCTTGGACAGCCATTTCTCCTCCCTGCCCACCACAAAGGAAGTGCCTTTGATATTCCAGTGCAATAAAACTGCTCAACAAGCTTACTGCAAATGAGAAATAATAACTAAATGCCTATAAAAGGTAAACAAATGCCCTGGTGCTGACTGCAAGCTACTGTGAACCCCACAGCCTGCTAACCTCAGGAGTTATGGAGATAGGGAGGGCATTTGGCAGCCTGTTGATTTTGGAAAAGATTTGAGGGCATCTCTACTAATCATTAACATTTGTGCTACAATGTGAGGTTGAGGTGCTGGCTCAGAATGCAGTGCTGCGGCCTCCAACAATCTTGCAACAGCAGCAGTCTGGGATCATGTTCTGCCTTTGATTTCCTGCTAGATTTACAGGTTCAGGCCAGAAAGTGGTTATATGAGCCACATTGCTCTATCTTTATCTCTCTAACAATTTAATGTAAAATAAAACAGATTGCTTAGAGCCCTTCCAGAACCACACCTTAGAATTGCTCTGAAAATAAGGGCTCTAAGTGCCTGATTTCTTAGAGTTCTTACAAGGCTTAAGAGATGTTGGCTGTTGATAAAGCTGCTGAGTCATGGGGCTGGGGATATTGGTCTTAAGTAGCCAAAAAGTCAGCATATTGCTGGTAAAATCACAAATTCCGCTTGCAAAATTCATGTAATTATTTAACGAAACATTTTACAATTCCCTTGTTGTTTTTTTGCTACATTTAATCCTAAAGTTCTTACTTCTTAATCAATGGAAAGCAACTATCATGGTCTTAATAGGCCTTCACCTTTATCCAATGCCATGGAATGAATCTTAAGTCAGTAGCCACCAGGATAAAAATTCTAGGGGTTAAAGAAGAAAAGCAGTTCTCGCAGCTGACCAGAAGAAGTAACAATTACATTCTAGTACCTATTTCAATCTCTCTCTGCAAGACAGGAGGAAAATATGGAGATAACATTGTTTTAGCTCTCACACTCACAGACCAGGGGAACATTGAAAAAATACAAAAATAACTATCACAGAAAGTGATCATCTCAGCCCTCCCTTGGAGTGGAGAGGGTATGCTGCAGAGCTTATTTTTTAATGGCGTGAGTTCTTTCTTGATCAGAAAGATAAAGTCACTCCACCAGCTCCTTCCTGGTTTTCATTCGCCAGACCACAGTGGAATATTACCGGTCTTTAACTTTGAGAAATCCCCCGGGTCTATGTGAAATTCCAGTCCCAAATCATTACATAGATGGTTCACGAGTATCCAGGTAGGTTTGATCTAACCCTCTAGATGCGAAAGGGGGTGGGGAGAGATATGAAGTCTCCCTTCAAGATTCAACATGGACGGGAGCTAGAGGATGAATTAACACTGGGGGAACCTGCGGGGATGCGCCTGGTACGCAGGAAACGCTCAAAAAGTATTCGGTAAAATTAAAGTGAACCTTCTTTTTGACTCCCTGGGTCTGATATTCGCCTCAGGCCGCTGCAGCAAGGACAAAGGGACGGGGTCACCTTGGGTGGCAAGCTGGAGCCCCGGCGCAGCCAGGCGGCGCAGCGCGCAGGCGCGGGGGCCACATGTGGCCCCCGGCAGCCCCCAGCTCTCCGACCCGGGAGTGCGGCCCGAAAGCGCGGCCTGTCAACGTCCGACGCCGACGGGTCTCGCGGTGGGGCAGGGAACTGGAGGGACGGGTAGGGGGGCGGGCCGCGAAGGTCGTCACCAAGGTCGTGGGCTGGACGTGCGGCGCCAGAGCGACGCTAAGTGCGTGCGGAACTCGCAGTACGTGACAGAGCCCCGAGCCCTCATGCCCGCCGCCCCATCCCCATTCCTCGCCCGGCGCTCCGGCTCCACAGACCCCAGCTTGTCCCAGGGGTCCTAGTGCCAGCCTGGGGTCCTAGTGCCACCTGCACCCCAATATAGCCGCTGGGGAGTCGGGATCCCACAGGCCCTACAACCCACATCCCGGGTAGTCGCCCCGCTTTCCCGGCAGCGATGGCTGCCGCAGTCCCGCCCCTTTCCTGGAGGTGAAAGCCGGAGTGACGGCGCTCGGGACCAATGGCGAGGCGACACTGAGGGGGCGTGCCCCAGAGGGGGGAGTGGGCGTGGTCTCCCTGAGCTGGGCAGGAAGTCGGGGCGGGGCAGCGCTGGAAGGAGCTGCGGGGACTTGGGGCGACAGACCACGCCGGCATAACGCTCACCTCTGTGTCTGCAGCACCCTCTGCTTCTGTCCTGGGCAACGAGAGCCGGCGGCCAGGTGAGGACGCCGGAGAAGGGCTGCCGAGCAAGCGTCGGGCAGGCGGCGCGGGGTTTTACGGGCTTGCGGGGCCCCTTCCTCTCAGGGAGACCGCGAGCTCGCGGGCTCAGGTTGGAGGGGTCGTCGGGCACGTGCGCACCGCCCTCCCGGGCGGGGGCCAGCGACTTCTGCACACCCTGGGGTCGCGGGCGCGGCGCCGGGGGCACTTGTGGGGCGGCCGATTTCTTTGGGCTGGGGGGAAGGTGCAAATCAACATGTGATTACGGAGTTAGGGGCCGGGTAACTGTACTCGGAAGGTCAGGGGCAGCACACGCGGGCCGTTAGGACAGCGGGAGCTGGGAGTGGAAGGTGCTTTCTCCATCAATAAATAGTCAAGTAGAAGGTTATTTGGAGAGATGCAGATTGAATCCCCGGTGGTCATTAGAGCCAGGCCCTTCCTAAAATGGAGGAAGGGGCCGGGAGACAAGAGATGCCGGAGATGCTGCAGTCCCCTCCCCCACCAGCGGCCCCGCGTGCACTCGTGGCTTGCGGCCTGCAGTTGAGCGTCTGGGTGTCCAGCCTATTGCTGCTCCGGAATAAGTAGTGACTAATATGATTTCGAGAAGGTGCTTATTCTTGAGCAAACTGCAGCAGAGCCGTTGAATAACCGGGCGACCTCGCCCAAGTTAGGCAATAGCTGCTCCCCAGCTCCCCGGCTGGCCACCAACAGTCGGGCCCTGATCTGACTTAGGACGTATTTTAAGAAACTTCCTGTTGGTAGTTTCCTCTGCGATGTGTTCTTTCCCCAGGGCGGTGTGGACCATTGGTTCACTTGCCTTTCGAGCCCACCTAGGCCCTGACTGCTCGGTCCACTTAATCTGCCCCTTGGGGCGGGGTTCAATCGCAGCAGTTAGAAGCAGTGAAGACTGGCAATCATACGCCCAGTCTGCTCCCTGAGCATTTATGACATTGGAGAGTAGTTTTTCAGTCCACTTTAAAGATAAGCTATATTTTGTATTTCACATCATGAATGAAACCAAAAATGCTGAGATATTGTAATAAAATTGTGTTTAAAGGTGCATCTGAAATCCACATAGGAAATCACAATTGTGGCCTGGCAATGGAGGAGAGGGAAATTGGAAATGGCCTGAGGGAACTTTTTGGGGTGATGGGAATCTTATGCAAGTATAAAATTTGCCAAAATTCAAGATGAACAGTGATTTTAAAAACTAGATACCTTTTTCTTGGCTAACGAATACACTGCATTGTTACAGCAAAACCACAGAAGTGATTTCAGAATCTAATTTTTAAATTTAAAAATACACCGTTCGCTGCTTCAGAACGTTCTAGACAAGATGTTGGAGACAAGCCCAGCTAGATAATGGCTTCTGAACACTAATTCAATTCCTCTCATCCACTTCAGTTCCATAAGTTGTTCAGTTCGTTTCTTCTTTGGAGAGCCCCAAGGGAAAAGAGCAAGAAAGGGACTTTCTTTGAGGACTTGCCGTCTGCTCTTTGTTGCTGCAATTTTTTTAAGGTGTTTTCAAAGGAAGCTTCTTCCCTTGAAGTATCCTTGTGTTCAAAGATAGAATCTTTCCTCTATTTACAAATTACAACATTTCATAAATAGTTTTTTTTAAATGAAGTGAAATGCCCTTGGAAAGAAATACTAATTAGATGTCATTATTGGTGTGTCCTATCTTGCTAACGACCCCAATACTGTGAAATTTGAAAGGCCCAGAAAGTGGCAGCAAAGATCACCACACACATACCAGGGAGCTAGTTAGTTATTCCTGACTCCAAACTCAAAATTTCTAACTGATTATCTAATACCAACCAATTGAACATGATACTGTCACCTCAAATTTGATTCCATGAATTATATCCCAAACTTTTAATTCACTATTGTACTATAAGCCAGATTTTTCTCCTGGGCCTCCCACCCCCTTCTTTTTGGCATCGTTCCGGATGGTTTTTCTTGTGACCTTCATGTCCATTTGTTCTCGGTTCCTTTCCATTCCCGTGCCAGCCCTCATTGTTAACTAATGACAACAACCAATTTCAGACTTCTCCCTCCTGAGCCATTCTGCATGCATCGACACATTAATCTTTCTATTGTAGTTGGATTTGATTTCTCCCTGACACACATATTCTTAGCCTTTTTTGCTTATAGGACGAGAAATCAACTGCTGGGATTTAGGGCCTTCCAGAGCTGGGCCCAACCTACGTTTTTAGGAGAACTCCCACTGCTTTCGGGCAGGCTTTTTTCCTCCACTCAAACCAACTTTCGTACATCCAATGTTTAGTCCAGTGCAGATTCTTCCTAGCCCAGGAACCCTCAGAAGTGATCCCTTGGATGAATGAGCAAATGCTGCATGGTGGTTTATGGAAAATGTGAACTGTGTGTTTCCTCACAGAGATTCACCATGTCTATTCTCAAGATCCACGCCAGAGAGATCTTTGACTCTCGTGGGAATCCCACTGTTGAGGTCGATCTCTTCACCTCAAAAGGTATGTGCCACCTTGGTTTCCATAGTTCCTCTACCACACTTCATTTAAAAATTTTTATGACGAAGCCTTAGGCAAGAAAAAGTCTGTCGTTTTAACAGGTTTTTTGTTTTTTGTCTGCACGTGCAAGTAGGTTGTGATTACTGACTGAGGGGCTTGGGGGATTATAGGTCATGAAGTCCTTGTCTTGGTGCTTCTTGGTATTTAAAACAGACCCCAAGTTGACTCCTAGGTCAATGAGGTAAGGAAGTAAGGCGAGACCTTGTCCCTAAAAGGACCCATCACTAGTTGTTGGCTAACAGCTTGCTGTGACCAAATAAGCAGATATGGTGTGATAGGATGGTCATTCTCTCTTGATAAGGAAAGATTAGGGGAGTGCCTGCAAGTGTAAATATAGCGCTCATCTGTGTATCCAGAAATCACTCCTAAACCAAGGATGGGGACAGTTTTTACTTTTGGCCATTAAACCAGTCTAGAGCTCTTATTTTTATTTGGCTGTAAGTCCCCATAGGAGGAGTTTTCTCATGTAAAAACACAATAGAATGGGGACTCTTAAAAACTCCCTGCTTTTTTTTTTCTTACTTTAAGAAGAAAATCCAGTGCCTCAGTAGCCCTGTGTTACCTCCAGCAGCGACTCCGCTGTTTTATAAATGGCCATAGTGGGTGAGGTTGGAGAAGGAGGTTCGGGCAGGAGAATCACTCAGCCATGCTGAGCACATGGCGCTGCCAGTCAGAGCTGAGTCACTGTGAGTCACAGGCCTAGCAGTGGATGGGGCCCCACCCTTCCTCTCACCCCCTGCCCTCCCCCTCAGCAAGAGAAGGGTCCTCAAGGCTCAGCTTCATTGAGCAGAGACTACCTGTGTTCTGCCTTCAGTTATTTGCTGTGTAGGAGGCACCCCCAGTGGGCTTTCTTCTGAACATGTGCTTTATGGTGAAAACCAAGGGTTCTCAAAGGAGACCAAGAATGTCCCTTCATCAAATGAGATTGGCTTGCTTAGTCAACAGGTGGAAATTTCCGCTCAGAAATTAATGAACTTGAAACAACTATAAAAGATCCCAAATGCTAGAAGATTGATGGGAGGGGGGGCATTTTCTTTGAAACACTTTAAAATGATTAAAACTAAAATATTTTGAAATTGAAATAAATGGAGCTTACTTTCTTGTGTGTCTTAATCCTTTTCAATCAACCTGAAATGGTAGGTTTGTTAAGAGCCTTTCGTATCTCTTTTATTGACTTTTGGAGCAGTTTTAGTTCACAGCAAAACTGAGCAGAGGGTACAGACAGAGTTCCACGTACCGGCTGTCCCCACATAGGCACAGCCTCCCCCACTATCAACATCCTGCACCAGAGCAATGGACCTGCGCTGCCATGTCATTATCACCCAAAGTGCATAGACTTTGAGCCTCTTGTTTTCATCTCTTCACCTAATCGAGTGCAGGGTGGCTGAGTAGGAAGCTAGGATGTGTTTCAAGAAGAATACATGGCCGGGCATGGTGGCTCACGCCTATAATCCTAGCTCTCTGGGAGGCCGAGGCGGGCGGATTGAGCTCAGGAGTTTGAAACCAGCCTGAGCAAGAGCAAGACCCCGTCTCTACTAAAAGTAGAAAGAAATTAATTGGACAACTAAAAATACATAGAAAAAGTAGCCGGGCATGTGGTGCATGCCTGTAGTCCCAGCTACTCGGGAGGCTGAGGCAGAAGGATTGCTTGAGCCCAGGAGTTTGAGGTTGCTGTGAGCTAGGATGACGCCACGGCACTTTAGCCCGGGCAACACAGTGAGACTCTATCTCAAAAAAAAAAAAAAGGAGAAGAACGCGTGTCCTGGTCACACATGCATCGCAAATGCAGCATGGGACACTTTTTCTCTTGGTCGATTTGCCTTCACGCACCCACCAGCTCTTCACACTCCTCAGATGGGGAAATCCCTTCCACCTTCGAGAGGCTGCCTACACTTCCTGCTCCCCTAAACCTCTCTGCCGCATGTAGCCAGATATCTGTAGCACCTTTCTTGACACTGTCCTTGTGCCTTCTCCAAGATTTGCCATTTTTATACTTCACAGAATAGGTTTAGCCAGATGGTTTAGCCTATTCTGTATCTGCGTGATTGCCTGATTCATTGCTTATGTTATTAAACTCTACACTTTTTATTGTCTTTATTTTTTCCCTGGTCCATCCGGTTTCCCATTTCCTATAGTGCAGAAAAACCCCCAAAATAGTATTTATCACTGTCCATATTGAAACAGATGAGCTACAGAGATTTCGTGTTGAGCTGGTTGATACTCCATTTTTACTTTATAACTTCAACATAGCTACCAGAACATCTTAAGTCCCCTACGTGGCTTGCATTATATTCCCACTGGACAGTGCTACGTAGGGTGGTCCCTAGACCAGCTGCCAGGGTACCAGCTGCAGGCTCATTAGGCTCAGACTCTTGGATCTCTGTCATAATCTGCCTTTTTTTTTTTTTCTTTGAGACAGAGTCTCACTCTCTTGCCCTGGCTAGAGTGCAGTGGCACCATCGTAGCTCAAACTCCTGGGCTCAAGCAATCCTGCATCAGCCTCCCGAGTAACTGGGACTACAGGCACATACCACCACACCTGGCTAATTTTTCTGTTTTTTTGAGGAGATGGAGTCTCGCTCTTGGTCAGGCTGGTCTTGAACTCCTGAACTCAAGCGATCCTCCCGCCTCGGTCTCCCAGAGTGCTAGGACTACAGGTGTGAGCCACCGCGCTCAGCCAGAATCTGCATTTTAACAAGATTCCCAGGTAGTATGTGTGCACATTAAAGTATGAGAAGCTCTGCTGTAGACCATTTTATACTAGAGAAATCCATCAGCTTTGCAATAGTGTCTGCATTGCAGAATGATAAAAACGTGAAGGGCACGAAGAATGGAGGAGACGGTTTGAATCATCTAGCTGGTAGGAGGAAGAAACTGTACTCTGATGACAGATGCCATCCGTGAGTGGGAGGGAACTTAGATTTGTGCAGTAATTGAATTGCTGTTATTTTTTTCCTCTTCATCCAGGTCTCTTCAGAGCTGCTGTGCCAAGTGGTGCCTCAACTGGTATCTATGAGGCCCTAGAGCTCCGGGACAATGATAAGACTCGCTATTTGGGGAAGGGTAAGACCTGGAGCCCATAGCCACAGCCTCCCCACCTCTAGCCCACTCCTGGCTTTTCTCAGACCCCTCCTACTCTGGGCGGGACTTGCATTTGTGGGTGGTGAGCCTGACCTAACTCACTTTGTGAACAGAGAGCAGTGCTGGGAAAGTTGTCGTGTTGATTGCAGGGTTCCTAAGCCTATGAACTCAGGGTGAAGAGTTTCAATGCTCGTTTCTACTGCAGTTTGTCTCCAATCTGCGCAATCCTCCTTCATGGTTAAGGCAGGGAACCCGAGGGGAGGAGGGCCTGTTAACTCACACTAAGGCAAAGCATTCCCTTCTCTCAGGAAGGCTCTGTGGGCCTTCCAGGCCACCTGTCCTCTTGAAGGACAAGAAAGTATCTGAGGAAAGTCTAGCTAAGGGCCGACCATTAATGATGACCTACAGATGAGTCATTGTGGTTTGGGACCATTTTTTTCTGTTGCCTGATTAACAGAAGCTCTGTGGCAAAGCCATCCTCTGGTCGGCTATATTAAAATTGACTTGTTAGTGTGTGCCTTTCACCTTTCTTTAGGTAGAAGCTTCGTGACCAAATCACAGAAAAGCATGTAGCATTCTAATTGGTTTTGAGGGGATGAGGCAAAAAAATTCAAAATATCACCATGGTGTGTGGTCCTCCAAAGGGCCACAGCACAGAGACAGATGCATATGTGGTATTAACATTTAGCAGAGAGCAGTTAGGGGGAAAGGCTGCAGGGGAGGGTGATAAGGAAATATGGTGGAGAAGCGGAGATTAGAGTTGCAGCGACGGTGCTGGAGGGAGGCTGTGCATTCAGTCCCCGTGAGTGCTGCGGAGAGGGCTGTCCACACGTAAGCATGTTGCCACCGTTCAGTGGCCTGCGTGGGTACTTGTCTGGAAATAGGCTCTCAATAAGTTAGCATTTGCGGGCGAATAAACGCATGGTCCCTGAAATACTCTTCTCTGCCTTCCTGTTTCCTTGCTTTCTCTCACTTCCGGTCCTCCTTCACCTGTTCTCTTCTGAGTCTCATTTTTCCTTCTTCGTCCATCTCTACTGGGCAGGCGTCTCCAGACCCGTTAAGTATATTAATGAGTTCCTGGCACCAGCGTTGTGCACTCAGGTAACTCACTGGGCAGCCTGTAGTTTCTGCAGCTGGCATTTCCAGCGCATGGTCTTGCAGCTAACCTCCCGGCAGTTGGTTCTGAGCGGGTTGCTCTTTGTGTGGCTCTAACCCCTGGGCTGCTGTGTGAGAGCACTCAGACTGGGCCGGACAGTTCTGTCATTCTGGGGGTGGGGGCGGGATTAGAGGCCCCATGGACCGTTTCTTGGCGGGCTCTGGGTCAACAGCATCAGCAGTTCTCTCTAGCAGTGCTGCTCAAGCCTGTCTCTAAAAGTAATGTCAGTAATTTGATGTGATTGTTCCTTCTAGGTGTCTCAAAGGCTGTTGAGCACATCAATAAAACTATTGCGCCTGCCCTGGTTAGCAAGGTAGGACCTGCCTCCTGAAAACTCATGAGTATTAATGCCACCAGAGCGTCTCCCAGGCCCAGGGGCTTTCCTGTTTACGGAAGAGCTTATTCTGAGAGCTGCTGAAACCAGTTGGATTCCCTGTTGTGCATGAGAACAGTCCATGCATGACGTAACTCTAACATAGCCCGCTGCCCGTGTGTCCACTTCTGATAGCACGTGGAATTGGATCAAAGGAATGAGGACTGTCTTAGAGCCATGTTGTTGGGTTTTTTTTCTCCTGCAACTATCTTGACCTTTGAGAGCAGCTCTCAGGGGTGTTAGAGGTAGTGTCTGCGGTGACTAATTTCACATGAACTTTGGAATTATTTACTGTTTCTACTGACTTTGCTTTTAACAGTGGAATTCCTGTTAAATAAAATCTCACTTGAAACCTCAGTGTTGAACAGGTAAAAGTAGAGCTGCTATAGGTAAAACACAGCTGAGGACCTAGCAACCCAACCAGCTCAGCAGGGTTTTGTCTCATTTTCCTCCCGGTGGCCCACCCTTCCCTACATAATTCCAGTGGAGCTCCCCAGATGGAACAGTTTGAAAACCCTTGTCTAGAGGAGCTTGCTAAGCCCCGCCCCAGCCTCCTTGTCTAGTCCCTCCCCTCCTTGAATTTCTCCTGTATCTGATAGAAAATGAGATGCTTTTTTGTTGTCTCTGTTCCCAACTTGCTTTTTGTGGGTAGAGGATGAGGTCTCATTATGTTTGCTAGGCTGGCCTCAAACTCCTGGACTCCAGAGATTCTCCCACCTCAGCCTCCTAAGTAGCCGAGATGTAGGCCCACACGCCCATGCCCAGCCCCACTTGCTGATTTTGGCCTGACCTTTGGGGTTCTCTGTAATTGCTCCCCATGGGACTGGTCCCCAGTGGAAGTTTCTCATTGCTGCTCTGCCTACACACGCCCTGTATGCCAGTCTCCTGGGAACCTCCCCACACACCTCATTCTTTGTCCCTTACGCGGCATGAACTGACTCAATGAGCAGCGCATCCCTTGACATTGTTTTCCCTTGGGGGAAGCATACTTCCCTGTTTGTGTGGATTGGCCTCTGAAACTGCCTGCTTGGGTGACTGCTTGCTTTTTCCAGGGATGCTTTGTCAAAAACCACAGAAGACACCAATTTGTTAGCATGGCATGATGGGGTTATAGATGATTTTCTTGGTGTATTTTAGTTTTTATGTAAGGAACATTATGTATATAAAACCATGCATTGTTATGATTCATTTATGAAGTTTTGAAAGTAATGCTGGTTTTTATTAAAAAGTTACTTTGAGCCAGTTCTCAAGACATCAGTTTTATTACTTTATAGTTGCACCAAAAATACTCATTTTGCTCAATCGTCAGATGTTTTGGTAAATGATTTTGGGCTCTGGAAATCCTGCCTCCCCGCAGGACGAAGGCTCACCGTCAGTCAGGCAGCCGAGGGTGGGCAGCAGAGCTTACCTTTGAAGGGAGCTTTGATGTTCGTTTATTGCCCACAAAAGTCACGGTCGTTGGTAGTGGCAGCCTACGTGCTTACATAGCGTGTACCAGACAACTCTGTCGTTTGTGTGATGTAACTTTGGACACCCCAGGTGGACTGCATTCCTTGTGATACGAGGAGTGCGTCTCTGAGCCTCCACATCTGTTTCCGTGCTGGGTGACAGATGCCTGAGACTGTCAGAGCAAGTGAAAGGCCGTTTTGTGCCTCCCCATTGAGTTTTCTTTTTTCCCCTTATACCCTTTTTCTTTTTTTCCTTTTTTTTTTTTTAACCTATTAAACAAACATAGAGCACAGAATTGATGTTGAGTGTGCAAAGTTTTATAGATTCATGGCGGGAGTGTGAAGGTTATGCAGATGGAGCAGCGCCTGCCCCTTCTGAGTGCTCTTCCCTCCCTCTCCCTCGTAGAAATTGAACGTCGTGGAACAGGAGAAGATTGACAAACTGATGATCGAGATGGATGGAACAGAAAATAAATGTGAGTGGCCCAAGGTGGAATCTTTGCTGGGGAAGATCGTGAAGTCTCTTGAAGACCTTTTAAAAAACTTCTGGGGAGAGATCATATAATCCCTAATGATGCACTAAATGACAATATGTGGTCTCTTCCTGTTCCTGGGCTTCACCTTAAGAAATCACATTTTTTAAAAAATATGGGGAGCATAACCAGGTGATAGCAGCATGTCTATATGGTTACTCAAGAGGTTTGCCCTTTAAAATAAACCAAGCAGTTTGTGCAGTTTGCTAGAGTTCATCAACCAAAGAAGGGGCTCTGACTTAGGGGAGAGATGCACGTGGGGCCACGTGGAATGCTGTTTGCCTTCCTAGTTTGAGCGTTGAACATGAGCTACGATGGGGGAGAGGGGACGGTCCAGAATGCAACTCAAGGCGCTCCAGGCCTGCAGAAGAAAGGTTAGTGAGTAAGAAGCACCTTCATTTCACTCTGTTCTCTTCTGTTATAGCTAAGTTTGGTGCAAATGCCATTCTGGGGGTATCCCTTGCTGTCTGCAAAGCTGGTGCTGTTGAGAAGGGGGTGCCCCTGTACCGCCACATCGCCGACTTGGCTGGCAACTCTGAAGTCATCCTGCCGGTCCCAGTGAGTGGCTTATTGGAACTTCCCGAGCGAGCAGTTGGGGGTGTCAGCTTTCTCTGTGTCTTGGTCTCCTACACGTGAGACTCCCCGCACAGCTCCCCTGCCCCTTGCTAAGCATGACCTCGAGCAGGTGACTCAACTTCCCTGCACCCCAGGTTCTTCATTTGTGACAAGGATGGCAGTTGTACTTTCCTTGTTAGGGTGTGTTAATTGATACAGTGGTGAGTGTCTCTCCTGATGATAAATGTTGCAGTTAGCGAAAGAGACCTGGTGAGAGCCAGGTGTGGTGGCAGGCGCCTGTGGTTCCAGCTCCTTGAGAAACCACAGTGGGAGGGTCGCTGGAACCCAGGTGTGTGAGACTAGCCTGGGCAACGTAGCGAGACACCATCTCAAAAAAGAGAGGGCCCCGCTGATGCTCCCTGAGGACCAAGTCTTGAGCTCATCCACGAGCCAGGTGACTGGACGCGAGGGGCTTGCTGCTCCGTGGGCTCTCTGGGCCTGGTGCCATGCTTCTCTGCTCTGCCCCCCAGGCTTTCAATGTCATCAACGGCGGTTCTCACGCGGGCAACAAGCTGGCCATGCAGGAGTTCATGATCCTCCCTGTCGGTGCGGCGAACTTCAGGGAAGCCATGCGCATCGGAGCAGAGGTCTACCACAACCTGAAGAACGTCATCAAGGAGAAATACGGGAAAGATGCCACCAATGTGGGGGACGAAGGCGGGTTTGCTCCCAACATCTTGGAGAATAAAGAAGGTAAAGGCTCCAGAGGGATGCCTGGGCTGTGTCGGGCCATCTCCCTCCTGTGGGAGGATCTTCCACACGGCCACCTCGGGAATAGTCATCTTTCTACCTTTTGTTCAGAAAAGTGGTCACGTCGTTTTAAAGGAGAATAGAAGGAATTTCCTTATTTATTTGATTTCTGAATGCCCTGCTCCTTGTCGAAGGCAGGCTGGTCGGGGTGTGGAGAGACAGTTTATTCCTCACAATTCCTGCCGACCCTGCGATGGCAAAGGCTTGAGATCCCCTGTGTGGGAATGTCCCGGTCGTTCAGTTCCAGAATATGATCAGTACCTATTTGAGTAAATTCAACTAGAGCAATCATTAAACAGGCTATGTTTTGTTTTGGTTTTGCTTTGAATCCTCAGCATAGTTAAGTGGGAAAATTCTAGAGAGTACAAAAAGTCTTGGGACAAGAATTATTCACTGCTGAGTTCTTTGTTTTGGAAGGATAAAGAGTGTGCTTAAGCATATTTCTGTTGCCTTTAAGGGCAACTAGTAAAAGAAAGAAAATAATCCATTTGTTCATTCAGCCATATGAGATTGCCGATACTTGGCCATTTTTGTGCTATAAAAAATGTCCCTTTCCCGTGGTTTTGCCTAATAGCTTGAGGATCTTTGGTGCCGCGGGAGCCAAGTGTCTGTCTGCTCTGTGGGCCGGGCAGCGTGGCCGGGTCAGGCTTGGCACAGCCTGGAGAGAGGCGCTTGCTGTCTGGCGCTCCCCTCCAAGGCTCCCCCTTGGATCCCAGCCTCGGCTCTATTTAAAGCCTGTTCCTCAGGACAGCTGATCTCAGCTGGTCACTGTCACTGTATCTCGGCCAGCACAGCTGTTCCTGGGCAGTAGATTTCGGAGCATTTGTCAGTGGGAAAGACTGTTTTCCCAGGAGCTGCACTGAATTTCCTGATTGGTGATGCACCAAGGGCTCCAACCAATGGTTTCTTGCCCCAAAGGGGAAAAAAGTAACTGATGTCATCAAAACCGACAGTTGGGCCCAAACACCGCCTACTCTTCGTATTATAGCCCGTTGGGCAGCTGTTGGAGGGAAATTTTATCTCTACCTATTTTCCAAACTGGTTGCCACTGTCTCTTTCCAGCCTTGGAGCTGCTGAAGAACGCAATCGGAAAAGCGGGCTACACCGATAAGGTGGTCATCGGCATGGACGTGGCCGCCTCCGAGTTCTTCCGGTCTGGGAAGTATGACCTGGACTTCAAGTCTCCCGATGACCCCAGCAGGTACATCACACCTGACCAGCTGGCCGACCTGTACAAGTCCTTCGTCAGGGACTACCCAGGTGAGTGCTCCTCCTGCAGCTGCAGCGGCTGGCTGGCTGGCAATGGCTGCCAGGCCAAGGTGGGGGTGTCTGTGCTACACACCTCCCCTCGGGGCCTGTGCCGGGGCGGGGCGGGGGGCGGTGCACACAGTGTGCATGCACAGGGCTCACAGAGGTTCCTGGTGTAGCAGGAGTCTCAGGAGGTGGTTCTTCAGGAGCCAGCAGTGACATTGTGTGTGAGTCGTTCTCGGTGCAGTTACTTCCGTCCCCGTTGCAGCAGCTTCGTGGAGCAGATGCCGTCTGTGCTCCATTACACAGACCAGGAAACGAGCCTTGAGAATCACGGTGGCCGCTTGTTACTGAAATGTATGATGCTCCCTGTGAGCTGGCTCCGTTCTAGGCTCTGGGCATGCTTTAATGCACACAGGTTAGCGACTGTTACTGCCGTTTTGCAGGAGAGGAAGCTGAGGCACGAGTGGTTTAATAAGCTGCCGAGGGCCTGCAGCAAATGATGGAGCAGGAATTCTGACCAGGAGGCCTGGCTCCAGAGTCTGCATTTTAGCACCACACTAAATAATTTAGCCAAGCTTGGCCACGGCTCCTACTCAGGTCTTCATGCTTCTGAGGCTGCTCCATTCTTATTCTCAGTGGCACTGAGCTCAGACCACCTTAGGCAGTTTAGTATCCTGGTTTTTAAAAAAGTCTGCACCCAGGATTGTGGGCTTCTGTGCCCTGCTGCAGGAGTAGGTTGGTCGGGCTGAGGTGGGGAGCTGTTCCTGTCCCGCGGGTGAGAGTGGCGTGAGGCCAGGTGAGCCGAGAGGCAGGCGGGGCTCTGGGCATTGCGGTTCAGCAGACGGGGAGCATCACCCTGAGGGGCCTGTCTCTCCTTCCTCAGTGGTGTCTATCGAAGACCCCTTCGACCAGGACGACTGGGAAGCTTGGCAGAAGTTCACGGGCAGCGCAGGAATCCAGGTGGTGGGGGACGATCTCACAGTGACCAACCCGAAGCGGATTGCCAAGGCCGTGAGTGAGAAATCGTGCAACTGCCTCCTGCTCAAAGTGAACCAGATCGGCTCCGTGACCGAGTCCCTTCAGGCGTAAGTGTCCTCGCAGGAGAGCAGCTTTCACACAGCTAGAGATTGTGAATCAGAACCGGGGCTCCTTTGTTCTGGTGCTGGGGAGTCTGGCTGACTGGAGCTGCGCACACCCTGGAATTGTGACCGTTTTCGTGTTTGAACTCCAGGTGCCTTTTAAAGTAAGCGAGTGCACCACGCACGGGGCTGGGGCGTTGAGCAGTGGTGGCCGAATCCTGACTCCTTCGTGGCCCTAGACATGTGGCTTAATTTCACCCGGAGAAGGCTGTTCAGTGAATGAACGCAGTGAAGGGCTGTCAGACAAGCCTAGTCTCTCTCCTCAAGGGAGGCTGAGCCCAGTGTTTGAGCCATGCCTAGAGGGCTGCAGAGATCTTGGGATGGAGTTCAGAGGAGGGTGAGGGTTACCCTCTTGCTCTCCAGGCAGCCCCTAGGTGTTGGGAGCTCTAGCTCCTCTCGGTGGCCCCTCCATCAGCCTCCTGCCAGCGCTGAGGAATAACAGCATCAGGTTCGTGGTACCGGGACATGGGGTGTCGTGCCATCGGGTTGTCTCTTGGCTTCCAGGTGCAAGCTGGCCCAGTCCAATGGTTGGGGCGTCATGGTGTCTCATCGTTCTGGGGAGACTGAAGACACCTTCATTGCCGACCTGGTGGTGGGGCTCTGCACTGGGCAGGTAAAGAGCTGCTTAGAATGAAAGGTTCTCTTTATTTTTCTACCGACCTCAACTTCCTGGGAAGACCCAAAACCAGTGGGGGGTGGTACTCGATAAAGCTGTTAGAAGGGGGGGCTGTGTTTGCCCTCTGTCCCTGCCGTGGTTCATGAGCCTGAACAGGATGGGGTCGTGCGTGCCCTGCCTGTGTGTTTTTACCCCCACCTTCCTAGGACCAGAGATCCTTCTGTAGAAACTCTCTCTGGCATGGTACCCTCCCCTTGCCCGAGATGCCCATGAAGACTCAGTATCCACTACAAGCAAATGTGACCGTTATTTTCTCCTAGATCAAGACTGGTGCACCTTGCCGATCTGAGCGCTTGGCCAAGTACAACCAGCTCCTCAGGTAAAGGGGGTTCCTGATAACCATGGGCCTGTGGTTCACCCACTCGGGGGTTTGCACTGCATGTGGGCACAGCCCTCCACCAGGAGCGCCTGGTTCTGGGGGATGTGCAGAGGGGTGCACGGTGCTGGGGCCTGAGCAGGGTCAGGGTGGAGCAGAGTTAGGCATAGACTCTAACCTAGGGCACCTGGCACCTCGTGCTGCCATCTTCTGGTGGGAGACGGAATGGGCTCCTCTTTGACCGTTCAACCACAGTGTTTTTAGAGCTGTAAGAGCCCCTTAGTGATTATCATTTTCAGCTCATTTACCCTGGTTTTGTGGATGTGGAGCCAGGACTTAGAGAGATGAAGAAATTGGCAAATGGCTGCATTTCCACTATTTAGTGCTATTGGGTGTTCTGGTTTCCCCTCTTTCTCATCTCACTGTCCTTGGGAGGAGCCTGGGCACAGGGAACCCTCCCCCTCCCTCCCTCCCTCCCCCCCCTCTTTTTGTATGTCTATTTTTTCCTTCTTTTTTTATTTCAGAATATTACAGGGGTACAAATGTTTTGGTTACATAAATTCCTTCCTCCCTCCTTTCCTTCCTCCCTCCCTCCCCCCCCTCTTTCTTCCTCTTTTCTTTCTTCTGTGCTGATGAGAGCGCTTCCATCTCTGGGCCAAGGAGAGGGAAGTACCTTTCCATTTAGGGCAGGGCGGGCCGGGTGATGATCCAACCCTTCTCTACTCAGAATAGAGCCAGCTTATCAGTGACTGTTTGTTTTGGCCTCGCCTCCCAGGCGGATAGAGGATGTGACTTCAATACTGACCTTCAGGTCCTCTTGGGTTTGGAACATGCTTCGAGGTCTCAGACAGACCCAAGAGCTGTGAAGCCAGGGCTGGGTTTTAGAAGCCTCGCTGGCTGTCAATAATCTGGCGGTGACGGTGGAAGATGATGATTTTATTACTGGGACTGTTTGTGATGGTTCATTTTTTCATTGCAATGTACAGAAGGCTTCTTTTTTTTTTTTCTTTCCTGTGGATGGTCTCGAGAAATAATCCCTGGCCAGTATTTCCTGAGCATTTGCTATAACGCATGCCAGGTTCTTTGTTAAGTGCACTGCCTCTACGAACTCATATAATCCTCATGACAGATTTGGGAGGCTGGATTCGAGTCTTTACAATGGCCCCTGAGGCTGTGTGGTGTCTGAGAATTTCCCCTTAACCTGTCTCCACTTACCTTCTCCCACTAACCCATTCTCCTTCAGCTACACCAACCTCCTCTGGTTCTGCCAACACACCAGGTACCTCCCTGCCCCAGGGCCTTTGCACCAGCTGTTCTTTCATCCTGGAATGCTTTTCCCCCAGCTACCCTCAGGATTCCCTCTCTCCCCACCCTCAGATGTCTGCTCAAATGTTGCCACATTAGAGAAGACTTCCCAGATGTCCCTATTTAAATTTGCACCACTTGGCCAGGCGCGGTGGCTCATACCTGGAATCCTAGCACTCTGGGAGGCCGAGGCAGAAG
>NW_012153840.1:7183995-7198840 GCF_000956105.1 Propithecus coquereli
CTCTTTTTGTATGTCTATTTTTTCCTTCTTTTTTTATTTCAGAATATTACAGGGGTACAAATGTTTTGGTTACATAAATTGCTTTTGTACTGTTTGAGTCAAAGTCATAAGTGTGCCCATCACCCGGAAAGTGTGCATTGTACCCGTTAGGTGTGCATTTACCCATCCCCTCCCCCCACACCTGATTGATTGCCGATGAATGTTATTTCCATGTGCACATAGGTATTGATCGATTATGCCCCCCCCTTCAGTTACTTTTTTCTAGACCTGCAAAGAAAAGGAACACCCATTTCATAAGTTCTCCTACCTGATCCCTTCTTTAAACTTTATCCTTGGAATTTTCAAACATATGTAAAAAAGCAGAGTAAGGACCTTTCAGATAAAGACTTTTTGACATAACCACGCTTACATTTGGTTGCCCAAGATTAGTTGCGATTCCATGATATCAGTACCAAGTCTGTTCACTCACCTCTGATTGTCTCCAAGTGACTTTTTTTTACATCAAGATCCAAATAGCACACCCATTTTGTCTTTTAATAAGGTCTCCTTTCTTTTTTCCCTGTGCCATTATTTGTTCTTTTGCTTTCCTGGAAAAGCATTGCAATTTGTATATTCTGAGAAATAGCAATCGTGGTATTTATTCTACTTTGCCCATCAGGAACACAGGGAGAGTCAGTGGACAGCACATTGTGGGCTGAACTGGGGGGATGAGGAGAGCTGAATGCTCTTCTATTCCTGGCATCTCAGAGAAGCACAAATTTAGAGAGTTCAAGAAGTTGAAAAGGAAAGTTCTGGGTTCTCAACTCCCCAGGAGGAGTGGGCTGTGTCTTGGATCACATCCAGGGTGGGAAAACTCAACGGCATTGAGATATGACTTTTCTTTTTCCCTCCTCCTCCCTCTTTGTGCTTCCCAAGAATCGAAGAGGAACTGGGCAGCAAGGCCAAGTTTGCTGGCAGGAGCTTCAGAAACCCCCTGGCCAAGTAAGCTGTGGGCAGGCGCACCCCCAAACCATCATCACTTGTCAGCTAATTAGACCCCTCCCCTGATGTCAGCTCAGGGCAGTTCAGGGCCCCCGACCAGTACTTGCAGGGGCCTCTGGTAGTTAGCGCCCCTCGCCCGCTGCTGTGGTGTGCTCACTGCTTCCTTAGAAGTTCTGCAGAAGCCAAGCTTGACCACCTGGAACCCTGCTGGAAACCCTAGCTCTGTAATAATGTAATTGGCCCAAATCATTGTTTTTCACCTCACTTCCCACCAAGCGTCTGGAATCATGTATAACCAGCAATGTAATCTCCGAGGTGGCCGCAGGCGAGATCCCTAGTGGTTTTGTGCAAAATAAAAAGCCTCAGTGACCCATGAGAATACTGTGTGTGTGTCTGTGCAACAGTCTCAGTCTGCCTCCAGTGTTCGTGGGCGTGGCAGTAGTGGGTAGCCCTTTGAGGACTAGAGGTTTTGTGTCCTGACAGAAAGGGATGAGGATCTGTTGAGGTCGTTTGCGTAAGTCCTTGGGAAGGGCATTGAGGCAAAAAAATGGGAGATGAGCTGTTTGGTGTCCCCCCAGGGATGTGGGGTCAGCAGTTAGTCCAAGCTGGGAGGCAGAGCGAGACTTACGATTGGACATCTATTGGGGAGAAAATACAGGTGCGGGCTATTTACCGATTATCTTAAGGATCGTGGCTACTAGGTCACGTGGCCATATCATTGTCTACACCAGAGGGACTCAGAAGGATGACTGTGCTGGGCAAAGCTGCGCCGTGGATCTCTATTTCTGGGGAAAACAGGTAAAGGAAAATTAAAAGCTGGTTCTCTGTGGGAGGCAAAAGGGCATCTAGAAGGTCTTGGAACCCTATTTAAACTAATTAAATTCCAGCCCTGAGTGTCTCACGCCTTCTTGGAAGAGCTCAGTGACTAATGCCTGCAGTGTCGGATAGTACAGATACAAAACTGCAACATGGCGTGTGAGGAATACAATTATCTAAAAGTGGAGATGAAATGCTGTGGTGGTTATCCATTTTACTTTCCTTCCCCTGAGATAACTTAATCAAAGGATCAGATTATCTTGAATTTTGTGTTTGAACGCTCAGACGCCCTCTTGTGGACATTCCTGTTCATTGCTTACCTCAGTCGGGGTTTAGAGGCAGAACTGGCGGGAGGAGGTACATGCTCCTAAAGAACCGGCCCCTTTGATGGGGCAAGTCAGAAATCCACAGGGCCTCCAGTCAGACGGGACAGTGACGAGTGGCAGGCTGGATCCAGGGGCATGGGCAAAGCTGTCACTTCACGGGTGGAGTCTCTCCTCTTGGGGAAACCTCAGCCTTGTTTTTGAAGAAGACCTTCTAAGGCCGGGCGCGGTGGCTCACACCTGTAATCCCAGCACTCAGGGAGGCGGAGGCGGGTGGGTCGCTCAAGGTCAGGAGTTCGAGACCAGCCTGAGCAAGGACGAGACCCCGTCTCTACTAAAAATAAAAAGAAATTACTTGGACAACTAAAAATCTATATAGAAAGAATTAGCCGGGCATGGTGGCGCATTCCTGTGGTCCCAGCTACTCGGGAGGCTGAGGCAGTAGGATTGCTCGAGCCCAGGAGTTTGAGGTTGCTGTGACCTAGGCTGACGCCACGGCACTAACTCCAGGCAACAGAGTGAGACTCTGTCTCACTCTGAAAAAAAAAAAAAAGAAGACCTTCTAGCTGATTTAGTCGGACTGACCCAGAGCATCCAGGATAATCCCTTAAAGTCTACTGATTAGTGGCTTTAATTACGGCTGGTAGATAGCCTCACAGCGACACCTAGATTAGTAACTGATTAAATGATTGGGGACTCTCCGCAAGCTGACCCATCACAGAGCCATCACGGTGCGTCCCTGGTCAGCTTGGCACCCACACGTTTCCTCGATCTCCAAATGACAATACAAAGCCGTACCTCCACCTGCCACGGTGCAACTGTCCCGCGTACAACCAAAAACGCTAACCCTCGCCAGGGT
Source organism: Propithecus coquereli (assembly GCF_000956105.1). Taxonomy (NCBI): domain Eukaryota; kingdom Metazoa; phylum Chordata; class Mammalia; order Primates; family Indriidae; genus Propithecus; species Propithecus coquereli. Next base: position 7,186,975 of record NW_012153840.1, read on the forward strand.
CTAGAGACGGATGCCTAGCTGGAAATTGATTCTGAAGAGGGAAGTGAATCACTGACCTGGGCCTGACGGTCTACGTACTGCTTTTTCCAATGTTGAGGCAGCAAGTTAGCCTTGTATTTTTAAGTTTGGTTTAATGTGAGCATTTCCTATCAGAAAGAGGCATTTATCATTCTTGAGATTAGATGGCAGGTGCAGGTAGGAGCCCTTTCAGATCTCTGCGACCGGAGAGAAGGACTGCACTGGGGCTGGTGGCATTTCCACTGCAAGCTGAGCCGAGTGGCTTGCCACACTGGCCCTGGCACACTGAGGCCCCGGACGAGGAAAGCTGACTGTGACGAAATTTCCTGGCGTTGGCTGGCAGACATAAACCGGGCAGAATTGCAGACTACGGGACCTTTTCCTGGGGCCCCTGTCTGAAGCAGATGGGCAATATGAGGGCCAAGTTTCCAGAAAACCATTCTCAGTGAAACATTTCAAGTAGGCCTATTTTTCTTTCTACTAAAAATGGAAAAATTAGCCAGACAACTAAAAATAGAAAAAATTAGCAGGGTGTGGTGATGCACGCCTGTAGTCCCAGCTACTCGGAAGGCCAAGGCAGGAGGATCATTGGAGCCCAGGAGTTTGAGGTTGCTGTGAGCTAGGCTGACACCATGGCACTCTAGCCCGGGCAACAGAGCAAGACTCCTTTTAAAAAAAAAAAAAAAAAAAAAGGTAGGCCTGGGATGTTAAAGGAACTTATGTGTCTTTAAAATGGCTTCATTAACACTTGGTAGTGTTCTCTGTGCTTGCTTTGTTTTCTGTCCTTTTTTTCAAACTTTGTGTTAAACATTTTTGCACACTCCATGTATTTCTCACCTGTGGTTGCCCAACCTCCAAATTCCTGGACCTCTTGACATTAGAACAAAAATAAATTGAAAACTTGAAGTGGTGATTCACGAATTTAGCCACATTAGAATCACCTGGGAAGCTTTTGTTTTTTAGAGACAGGGTCTTGCTCGTTGCCCAGGCTGGTCTTGAACTCCTGGCCTCAAGCCCTCTCTGCAGCCTCAGCCTCCCAAAGTGCTGGGGTTATAGGCATGAGCCACTGCGCTTAGCTGGCATCAGCATTTTTTTAAAGCCTCCCCAGCTGACTCCAGCGTGTAGCTGGGCTTGAGAGCCACTGGTGTGAAAAATAGTTGGCCGGCAGGGCCAGAATGGCTAGCTCCCAAGGAGATGATGAAAAGCATCCAGTTCCCCTGAAAAACCCCACGCCTGGTTAATGCATGCAGCCGAGGCAGGAAGGTGGTGGCCACTGAAGGCCACCAACACGGTCCATAGAGCTGTGCCGCACCCCGGGGAGGGCGCCATCCTAGGAGCCTGCTTGGCAGTGATTTCCATGCTGGGGCCTACAGATGCATCCAAGTCAGCTTAAGTGGTGGGTTCCCAACACCCCCGCCCCCACGGCAGCTGCCACGGTAGCAGCCCCGGTAGCCACGGTTGCAGGCGGCAGGGTGGGGTGGGGGAAACATGGCGCCAGATTCTGGCTCTTCCACTGAACAGTGCTTCTGTCTCCCCGTCTGTAAAATGGGGCTAATCACACTGTAGTCCTAGCTCCTGGATCGGTACAAATGACGAGTGCTGTAATCACCACGCCAACGCAGGCTCCCACTCAGAATAGACAATTACACTAAACGGCCAGGCACCGACACGCTCACGTGAGAAGAGGTGCAGCACTGGGGAAGGGGAGGCGGGTCTCCAGATACCGCAAGCACGTGGGGACTCGTTAAAGTGCAGATTGAAGCGGGGTGCGGGGGTTGCGCCTGGCCAAAAAAATGTTTGAAATGCAGATTGACTCAGTGGGTCCCGGTACTTCTCCTTGGGCTTCTGTGAGCTTTCTACTCCCAACTCTCCCTTTTCTGTCTTAATCGACTTTATTGAGGTGTCACTGACATTCAGTAACAGGTGTCCACCTTACGTGCGTGGTTTGCTGCGTTTCAGCAAACACCTGAGCAAGCAGCGCCACACTCCTGACCGCGCCCTTCCCAGGCAGTCCCCCCATTCCTGGCCCCAGGCAGCCTACAGTGGTTTTTTAAAAATTCTTAGTTGCCAATATCTAAAAAAATGGATTTCACGTAAGAATTCCAATTTCTGGGTCTGCGTTCCTGCATTCCCAGAAGGCGACAGTTGGTCGCTCGCTTATGGCCACTGCAGTCCCACCTACCTGCTTCTCTTACGTACCTGCGCAGCCCTCAAGGCTATACCCTGGTCCACGGTCTCTTCTGCAGGCTGTCTTCCCAGTTCTTTCCTTTTCTGTAAAAATCCTCTATCCCCAAGGATTTATGAGTTCAGGTCCTTCTCTGCCACGGACAATTGATCGTCCCCATGCCTGAAGGTAGCAAGGACTCCCCCGACATAACCTTGAACTCTTCAGCGCATCTTGACCCAGAACCAGCGTGTGGAGGGCAGACACCACCTTCCTGGGAGGCAGCGGGGAGGCAGCCTGGCCAGTGATGCTCCAGCTTCGGGGAGGCAGCCTGGCCAGTGATGCTCCAGCTTCCTGCCGGTCTCAGCAGGGTCTTAGCGGGAGGGCTTGGCTAATCCGGCGGCTGCTGCTGTCCATGGAGACCAGGCACGAGAGCAGACTCATTTGCATATGTGACCTAAGACAGTAATTAAACCCAGGCGCCCCAGGGGTGAGAAGCAAGCACGTTAATTCAGGAGCAATTAAAAACCCTCCATCTTACAGCCAGCACTTCTGAGACCTTCTAGCTGGCGACAGCCACCTTCAGGCTCCCTCTTTTGGCCCCTGACTGCTGCCAAGACCACACATTTCTGAGGAAGGGCGTCCTCCAGCCTGAGGGACAGCAGCTTCGCCAGGGCCCTGATGTCGTTATGGAGAAGAGGTCATTGTGCTTTTCTCGTAATTGTGGTAAAATAAAGATAAAATTTACCATTTTAACCATTTTTAAGTGTACAATTCAGTGAAGTACGTACAAAATGTTATCTAACCATCACCATCATCTATTTCCAGAACTTTCCCCCTATCCCAAACAGAAACTGTGTACCTATTAGGCAATAAATCCCCCATTCTCTTCTCCCCCAAGCCCTTGCAAACTTCATTCTATTTATTGTCTCCAGGAATTGAGCCTATCCTAGGTATTTCATACAAGGGGAATCAAACAGTATTTGTCCTTTTTTGGTCTGGCTCATTTCACTTAGCATGCTTCCAAGGTTCATCCATGTTGTAGCATGTATCAGAATTTCACTCCTTTTGTAAGCGGAGTAATACCCATCGTACGGCCAGACCACGTTTGTTGTCCATCCACCCATGTAAGGACCTGTGGGCTGTTCCCACCTTCTGACTGTGGTGGGTAGTGCTGTTATGAGCACGGGTGTACACGTGTCTGCTGTCCGTTCTTTTGGGTGTATACCTGTGAGCAGAATTGCTCACTCTTGCGGTGATTCCATAACTTTTGAGGAACCTGCAACTGCTTTCCATGACAGCCGCACGCTTTCACATTCCCACCTGTAACGCAGGGGGTTCTAATTTCTCCACATTCTCATTACTTGCTACTTTCCGTTTTTAAAGTATGGCCATCCTAGTAGGTGTAAAGTGGTATCTTGACCTTGAAAGGAGGCCCTGGAGCTGTTTGGGTTTGACCCTGGCCGTGAGGCCAGGCAGGTCTTGACCTACTCTGCTGAGCCCGGCTGTGTCTGCGGGTTAGTGTGTGCCCAGACTATTAGGATGCCTGCACTTCGATGCTTTGAGAATCACTTTCAAGGCAGGGGGTGCTGCCATCTCCCCAAAATTCACACGCACGCACAGACACCCAGGCCTGCCCCAACTGACCCCTGGTGGCCTCATTCTTCTGCAAGGCACTTAACATCACCTGAAATGCTGTGCATCTGCTTGTTATTTGTTCTTCCTTCATTACACTAGAAGCTCCACGACACTGCATTTTGCTCACTGCCTTGGATCCTGGGCGGAGAATGGGGCCTGGCACATGGCAGGTGCCCCAGGCATGAATGACCAAGGGGACGAGCCCCAAGGTCTGCACCGGTGGGCTTTATGTGCCACACACAGGCACATGGCAACCTCTGCCCGGAGGACCTGGGAGTTCTGAGGTTTTGGTGCTCAAGATGGAAAGGAGAGAGAGTTGTTCTTTAAAAAATTACAGTGATCTTTCAAAAAAGCAATGATGACAGTCCAAAGGCTGAGCTCACGTGGTGAGCTAAAGGAGACAGCAGCCCAGAGAGTGGGGCCAACCAGAACTCAAGACATTTCTAGCAGGTGGGATCATGAGGTCACAAGGACAGGAAATGCCTTGGACCCAGGAGGCTACAGTTAGTTCACAGATCCTGCAGTCCTGGGCTCCTCTGCCTGCCGGTCTGGGGCTACTAGGACTCTCAGGGGGCAGTGATGGCCTGGGGGAAGCCTCAGCCTTCCCAGCCCAGAGAGTCTGCCCAGCCAAAACAAGGGTAAGTTCAGCGAAGTGATCGTAGGCACTTTGGGAGATCTCTTGCCTCTTTCTGACAATAACAAGAGGCATTGCCACGCTCTTGCATCAAAGGGCCACCCTTGGCTATCCACTCCACCTGCGTACCTCATTGCTCCTTCTGATGGCTTCTTTTTTTTAATTGAGATAAAATTCACATTACATGAAATTTACCATTTTAAACATTTTTCTAAAGGTCCCACAAGATGTGAACATTTTAACCATTTCAAAATGTACAATTTGGCCGGATGCAGTGGCTCCTGCCTAGAATCTCAGCTACTGGAGAGGCTAGGGCAGGAGGATCGCTTGAGGCCAGAAGTTCCAGACCAGCCTGGGCAACATAGCAAGACCCCCTATCTCTAAAAAAATAACATAAAAATTAGCTGAGCATGGTGGCCCATGCCTATAGTCCTAACTAGTTGGGAGGCTGAGGCGGGATGCTCGAGCCCAGGAATTGGAGGCTGCACTGAGCTATGATCATGCCACTGCACTCCAGCCTGGTGACAGAGTGAGACCTCATTTAAAAAAAAATAAAATGTGCAATGTGCAAATCAGATCAGAACAATAGACTATGTGTTCTTTTGCGGCTGGCTTCTTTCACTCAGTTTAATATGTTCAAGGTTCAGCTATGCTGTAGCATGTATAAACGTTTCATTTTCCTCTTTATGGCTGAATCATATTCTACTTTATGGGTATTCCACATTCTGTTTATGCATCGGTTGGTGGACATTGGGCTGCTTTTATTTTGGGGTTATTACAAATAATGCTACTGTGTACATTCTTGTACAAGTTTCTCTGTGAACATATGTTTTCAGTATTTTGGGTATATACCCAGGAGTAGAATGCCTGCGTCACATGGCAACTTCATGTATAACGATTTGAGGAATAGCCAAACTCTTTTCCACAGTAGCTGCACCATCTTACATTCCCACCAGCAGCGTCTGGGGATTCCAATTTCCCACATCCTCACCCAGACTTGTTATCTTCTGGGTTTTTTATTCCACCCTAAGTACGTGAAGTGGTATCTCATTGTGGTTTGTTTGTTTGTGAGACCAAATCCTGCTCTGCCGCCCCAGGCTAGAGTGCAGCGGAGTCGTCATAGCTCACAGCAACCTCAAACTCCTGAGTTCACTGATCCTCCTACCTCAGCCTCCCAACTACCTGGAACTACAGGCGTGGGCCATTATGCCCGGCTAATTTTTCTATTTTTTGTGGAGACAGGGTCTCGCTCTTGCTCAGGCTAGTCTTGAACCCCTGGCCTCAAGCTATTCCCCCACCTTGGCCTTTCAAAATGCTAGATTTACAGGTGTGAGCCACCCACCGGCCCGGCCCCTTACTGTGGTTTTGATTTGCATTTCCCTAATGACTAATGATATTGAACATCTTTTCATGTGCTTATTATCAATTTGTGTATCTTCTTGGAGAAATGACTGTTCAATCCTTTGCCCATTTTTAATTGGGTTGTCTTTTTGTTGTTGAGTTGTAAATTCTTTATGTACTCTGGATACTATGAGATATATGATTTGCAAATATTTTCTCCCATTCTGTAGGTTGTCTTTTCACTTTCTTTACAGTGTCCTTGGATGCACAAAAGTTTTTAATTTTGATGAAGTCCGATTTATCAATATTTTTTGTTGTTGCTCATGCTTTTGGTGTCATATTTAAGAAATCATTGCTGACCCAAGGTCTCAAAGGTTTGCACCTGTGTTTCTACAGGTTTACTAGTTTAGTGCTTACATTTAGGCCTGTGATCCATTTGAGCTGATTTTGGTATAAGGTGTTGCATGTGAATATCAGTCATCCTAGCACCAATTGTTGAAAAGATGTCTTTTTAAATCTAAGTCTTAATTACCCACAGATCACCTTAAAAACTGTTGAAAAGGGAGTGTTTTTAGACAGTGTGCTGAGAGGTTATGGCCACCCCCAGCACGCACCCCACCCTCAGCTGTACGTCTTATTATAAGAAAGAGCCCTTAAGGGGCCTGTCAGCGCTGTCAGAACTGCTGCCTTAACTGAGCTTGACCCGGGCTACGACTGGGAAAATGCAGCTCCCGAGTTAGGATGAAAGCTTTAGTGTGTCTGTCAGTGTGGAACCTTGACTCCTGGCCAGAGCACACCGTGCCCGAGGTCGTGGGGCTTGAGGAGAACCCTTCCATGTGAATCCCAAGCCCCACCCCAGCCTTCCCTTCGTGCCTCCCCTGGCATGAGAGCAGCGTGCCCTCCATCCACCTCCTAGGGCGAGGCAAGAGAGGCCACAGGACACAAAATGCAAAGAACCCTCATCAGGGCGCTCATCCTGGCTCCTCCTTAACTGGGCAGAAGGTAGCGAGTCATCTGGGTCCAGGTGCACCCGAGGGCTGACTTCAGCCACCAGGGGGCGCGGTGGGGCTGCCCTAGGACCCTGCTCCTCCACGGCCTCCCCTGCCCGCCCGCTCTGCGCGAGGGCCCTGCCAGGCCAGTTGGCCTGGGCTGGTGCCTGCCACCCCACTCTGCAGCCCCAGCTGGCTGGCACAGGTTTGCCTTTATGAGTGGACTGTATGCTGTGGCTCACAGGGACTCAGAGCCAGGACGGAGCCAGCCCGGAGCTCCAGGCAAAGCTCAGAGAGACGAATGGAGCCGCCACTGGATAAAGGAAAATTCCTGGACAGCAAGTCCTTGTCAACACCTGCTCTCTCCCGGGTCACTGCAGATGCTGGGGCGAGGCACAGCGGCAGAGACCATGGGATGCCCTCAAAGTGAGACCTCTTCTTTGGCCCACCTTGATTTCTGAACCTTTTGGGGAGCACCTGCCCACCCCAGCAAAGCAGTGAGGCAGGTGCTGGGCCAGGCCCTCCCTCCCTCGCAGCTGTGTTTGGCATCGCCAGTCACACCCCAGGAAAACAAGCAAACCAGGGCTGGGAGGGGCACTTCCTGGGACCAGCCCTGGGGGCATTCTGGAAACGAGCAGGACAGAGGCAGCCACAGGGTAAATGCCCAAGTCCACGTGCACCTGCTTTAAGGGGAACCAGCGGGTTCTATGCAGAGTCGCTCGTTTGGAGGGCATCTGGGGTCAGACTTGGACGTGAGTGGAGAATTTCCCCCACATGTCCTGCACCGGCTCCCACCACCCCAAGTGACATCACCTGTTTGCAGGGGTGCTCTGGGGCCATTCAAAGAGAATCAGTGACACCATAAAAGACAGGGCCCCTGGATGCCTTGTCTGGGGAAGGACAACTCCAGCTGGCTGGGGACGTGATCAGATCCTTGGGTCCCTCCTCTGGGTCATCCTGGTCATGCCTTTCCTTTGTTTTTATGGAATGTTGAGCCACCAACATCAAAGCCAGCCAGCCTCCAGAGAAGGCTGAAGTATTTGGCAGAAAGAGCCTGCAGAGTTCAAAGAGCCTTGTGAGTCTCTGGCCAACGCCTCTGTAAGCTCTAGAACTGGAGAAATACCCCCAGCGCCGGACAAATGTGAATCAAGAACAGAAACAGATGATGACTGAAAAAACACAGCCTTGGCCAACTGCTCTCTCACCCCAAGGAGGCTACATATTTGGGGGCTCTCAGTGTGGGCTGTGGCCCCTCCTCCCAAAAGAAGGCCACTCTCAGCTTAATCCACCAACAAACACAGAACTGATGTCTCCATACTAATGTCATCCCAATTCAAGTGACGCAGAAGTATAGAGACTTAAAATTAACCACGGACCTCGAGTGTTTAAGTCCCCCCAAAAGTATGCCCTTGCCCACCTGGGGGTCCTTTGTCCTGACTGATCCCTGCAAAATAACAGTGACAACCTCTGTATGTACCAAATCTTGCCACTCCCTAAGTCCCATTCGCATGGCAGAGTGAGGACAGGGGCCCCTCAGGGTTGGTGGCAAGCAAAAATCCCTGGACCTGCACACAGGCTGGACAGTGATGTGTCATCAGACATCACTTGAGATCTTGGATGAAGCTCTTGCCCAAAACAATGCCATACATGAGCCCGGGGCAGAGCAGCTGCATTTGTCAAACTAATGGTGACGCTGGAAATTCATACCAGACACTGGCACAGGCAGGCTCCTACCTTGGCTTTCCTTTCTCTGTAAGAGCTTCCTTCTTTTTTCCTAGATGGCATGAGGAAACATCCCTGGATGACAAAGTAACAAAAGTGCACACGATACAAAGCGTATAAAGTCTTACACACGGGCACACATGTTCCTGCCTCCTTTGAGGTGGTATTTGCAAGCTTCCATTTCGCTCGTCTCTAACTGTCTCCTTCCTCGAAGGATGAAGAGCCAGCAGGGTGACCCAGAAGGACGCGGAAGGCAATCCACAGAGAGCATCCTGGGCACTGCGCCAAGTCCCTGGAGCTCATGAGATCTGAAGGAGAAAACAAGGCAGTGCCCACGTGCTCATCTGCTCCATCTCATCCTTTGGTGACTAAGCAACCGTCCTGTGCCAGGACCTCAGCGGGGGGGTGGAGTTTAAGGTGAACACAGCTTTACAGAGCGGAGATCAGCTAAGGCTCAGTTACTGCTGCAGTGGAAGCCCCCGGGGGACTGGGATGGCGGACCTGGCCTCATGGAGTGTGCTGCCAGGAGAGGGCATGGGCTTGGGTAGTTCAGGGTCTTTCTCTTGCAAGCAGCAGTAACCAATTCAAAGGGGCTTAAACCAAAAAGGACATTTATTGGCATGTGGCTTCCAGGCATGGCTGGGTCCAGAAACTGAAACAATGACAAAAGGACTCAAAAGGCTCCGTCTCTCTACTTGGTGGCCCCAACGCTTCTGTACATTCAGCTAGCAGCCCTAGCTTCTTCCTCTCAATTATTCCTGCAAAATCCTGACTTTCATTGGCTCAAATTGAACCAATCACCATGGGCAAGGGAGACGAAATCACTGATTGGTTAGGCCTGGGTCACATGCTCACCCGCAGATCTGGGGTCACGTGAGCCTCCCCCAACAATATGGACTGAGATTGGGGATAGGGTCCTTTCCCAAAGGAAGAATGGAATGGCTCTGCTAGAAAAAGGGTGAGTGATGACCCTCTCTCAGAGCAGGAACTCCTGCCACCTCCTGGCTGTGTGATCTTAGCCAGGTCACTTAACTTCTCTGAGCCTCAGCTGGAAACACAACTTGTTTCAGTCTTAAAGGTACCTTCCTTTGTAAAGACAGGGGAGAGGATGGAGGGGTCCTGGGGTTCCTACTGTATCTGAAGCTTTTGTTAGAATAGATCACGAGGTGATTTGTTAAGAACACAGTTGCTTTCACCCTCATAAGCAGAGCTTTTTCCTGGAAAACAATCATTTTGGCAAAGGTAAACCGTTCAGGGTTCACTTGTCCTTACCGCTCCTTCAAAGCTTTCCGCAGAGGGGAGGGGCATGTGGCTCTCCTGCAAGGGGTAGTACCAGTCCAAGGGCAGAGGTAGGAGCAGGCTGAGATCCTGGCTGGTCTTACTTTGTGTTGGAGCCGTACGTCCTCCCTCTGGGGCCTCGGAGCAGTCGAGGCTGAGTGCGGGTGGGAGCCGGCACCTCCACCCGGCCCTTTGTTCTTGCCGTGCAGGCCTGGGCAAAGGGGCCCACACCTGTTTCTGCAGCAGCTGGACAAGGCAGCAGGTTGATTTCAGGGAACCACACACAGCTGGGCCCCAAGCACAGCTCTGGGAGGCAGCCACTTTCCGTGGAGCCCTCGGTGAGCTGCTGGGCTCTAGCCTGGGTGCACCTGTCAGCTGACCTATGTATGGGAACCTTCCTCCCCTGTCTCCACCAGTGCCCCGGCTGGTTTTGACTGTAGTCCATGAAGGCGGGGGTTGGGGGGATGACCCGTTGCTTCTGTTTCTGGGTGACTGCAAGCTCGTTTGCCTCAAGCTATGCATAAAGTCCCCTCCAACCTCTCCTCTCCACCCTTTCCTTACTAGCAACACATCTACGAGGATGTCTTTGTTACGCTGCTACGGTTTCCTACAGAGCTTTATACTCCAAGTGTACTCAAAGTGATCTTCCCGGTCTAGTCACAAGCCACCATGTTATGAGACGAAATTGGAACAGAACATATGTAGCAATATTAACCATTCTTCCATACGAAAAAACTCAGCCAGGTGCAGTGGCTCACACCTGTAAGCCCAGTACTTTGAGAGGTCGAGGGCAGGAGGATCACTTGAGCCCAGAGGTTCAAGACCAGCCTGGGTAACATAGTGAGACCCCGTCTCTACAAGAAATTAGAAAAATTAGCCGGGTGTGGTGGTGTGTGCCTGTAGTCCCAGCTACTCGGGAGGCTGAGGCAGGAGGATTGATCGAGCCCAGGAGGTCAAGGTTACAGTGAGTTATGATCACACCACTGCACTCCAGGCTGAGCAACACCTTGTCTCTAAAAAAAAAAAAAAAAAAGAAAGAAAGAAAAAAGGAAAAGAAAACAAACTGACTGGCTGCCTTTCTGTTTCCAGTCACTTAAAAGGTCCTCGCTCTGCCGAGCTCTGTGTCTGTTCCTAGAACACTTCCCATCCAGAGGACACAGCCCTCTGTCCTCTGATTGTCGGTCTCTGGGACCATCTTCCCATCTGCTGCCTCCCACCAGCCCTCTGCCACCTGAGTCATCAGCCCCCAGCTGGGGGTGGTGGTGCAAGGCAGCGGCTCCACCCCTGAAACGCCAACGTGGGAATGTCAGAGCCAGGATCGTGATGTTCCGGGCCCATTATAGCAGCAAGAATGACTCTGATTTGTTCAGCTCTTTGCAGGACAAAAAGCCCACTCACTGGTACCTGTCCCTGTCTGTCCCATCTGTACCACCAGTTCCTACCATTTCGCTCCCTTCTCATGGTGGATTGGCTGACGGAATGGGATGTGGAAGACAGCAGCGAGGGAGGAGGTAACTGGTTATGAAGAGGTTAAGGTCGTGCTCGCTCTAGCACGGCCCTCAGGTGGATCCAACTTGCACGCTAGTAGAGGAAGCAGGATTATGTCTTGGAAAGCTTGAATCCATAATATTTTGTGGGCTTTCTCCCACTTCCTTTGCAACTCCCACGCCCCATAAGAGGCCTTCACATCTTCAAGAGTGAGAGGTACAGCAAGAATGTGCAGGTCAAGAAACAATCAACATCCACTTTTTTTTGGAAACTCAACAGAGAAAACCCAGGGAAGCAGCAGAGGTTATGTCAGGCCGAGAGACTTGGAAAGAGAATGGGGAAAGAGGGGCCACCCCTTGTCCCGCCCAGACTATAGGAGAGTCCCCTGGGTTCGGGCTGGGGTGACCCAAGAGGAGGGTGTGGAGCAGGGCCTCAGAGCCCTCCCTGCAAGCCCCTCGCCAAGTGACAGTGTGGAGCATCTGATTTGGGGAGAGGGAGGACCTATAGTAGTTTCCTGTGGCTGCTATAACAAGTGACCACAAACTGGGTGGCTTAAAACTACAAGAATTTATTCTCGCCTGTAATCCTAGCTCT
>NW_012153840.1:7200200-7202202 GCF_000956105.1 Propithecus coquereli
GCAGCAGGGCCCTTCAGGCAAAGGATGGTCATGCCAGTGTCCTGGGATGCTAAACCCGGCAGCTAGGTTTGTGTGAGTGACAACCAAGGGATCAGCGCAGCATAACGGGTCAGGACAAGATTAGCGGGGAATGAGGAGAAACAACACAGGGCCACATCACGTAGGACTTTGCAGGTCCCTGGTCATGTCTCTGGGTTTTCTCTGAATGAGATGGGAGCCAGTGGAGGGTCTGAGGGGAGGAAGGCAAAACATGCCCCAAGTTTTAAAACAATCACTCTGTGCAGGAGTCTGAGGCTGCAGTGAGCTATGATGACCGCACTCCAGCCCGGCGACAGAGCAAGGCCCTGCCTCATGGAAATAAAACGATCATTCTGGTAGCTCTAGTGAGAATGCACTGTTGGAGGGCAGGAAGACTCATGAGGAAACCGGCGCTGTAATCCAGGTGAAAGATGACGGCGTATTGGAACGGAGTAGACACACCAGCCGTGGTTAGGAGTGAGAGCCCGAATCTATTTTGAAGGCAGGACTTGCCAATGGATTGGATGCCGGCTGTGTGAGAGAGGGGACTCACCGATGACTCTGAGGATCGCTTGAGCCCAGGACTTTGAGGCTGCAGTGAGCTATGATGATGCCACTGCACTCTAGTGGGGTACAGAGTAAGACCTTGTCTCAAAAAAAAAAAAAGAACAAAAAAGGATAACAATGAGGTTGTTGGCTGGGACCACCGGAAGGAGGGATTTGCCACCAACTGAGCGGAGGACACTCAGGGAAGGAGCAGGTTGAGCAGGGGAAGCAGGTGTTTGGTTTTAGCCCTAATAAATTTAAGGTGCCCATAAGACTTCCTTGTAGGCATGTAGATCCATGAGTCCGGAGTGTGGGGAAGAGGGCTGGAGACACATATTTGGGAGTTCCAGCATGTGGTTTCATTTAAAGCTGTGAGTTTGGATGCAGCACCCAAGTCTCGCCCGTAGAGAAGGAAGCTGAGGACGGGGCCCTGGGGCGTTCCAACCTTTGGAGGCTGGAAACTGGAAAGGTAAGCAGTCGCCTAAGCTTCCCCCACGCTTAGATATTTCTGTTATATTTAACTCTTTAAGTAATGGCAGTTTTGCGTACTGTGAGAAGTAAGATTCTACGCTGACTTCATGCTGCCCCCATAGGCACAGTAGAGAGCTAACGCCTCTGCGAAGACTCTTCCTGGTCTGATCCCCAGCTTGGTAATTATGGATTAACCATTCTGCTGTGCGTCCATGTCTTCATTGGCAAAACTGCAGCACTAAACTGAAGTAATGCAAGATGACCCATTCCAGTCTATCCTCAGAAATGCAGCAGAGTTTACTTGCCAACCCCAGAGGAAAGCTGTGCTGTTAATGAAATACAGAACAAAGCATCCCAGGGGGACTCCAAGGCACTTGCTAACTCTGAAGTGATGCTCTGCTCCCAGGAAGCAGCCTTGCATAGGAAGGGAACAAATATTTGCCTGATAGACCAGTTGTTTCGAATAGCTTTGACGTTCTTACCCTTTGTTAATAAATGAAAACATTTTATCTTTGAGTTAAGATGTGAATAAAGGAATCACTTGGCTCTTTTTAATGAGCATCAAAAATCGACTTGTGTTCCTCCATAAGAGACAGATTGACAAAGGGGCTGCTGGCTGGAATTTCAATGATCTGGCCAGCATATCCTTAGTGCATTTCCCTAGAGCAGGAAACAGCCCTATAAGCATTAAATACATTTTAATCTTTAGGATGATTTATTGCATTTATATGATCCCTTTAGAATTTATGTGCTTTTAATTAGTTTCATTAGAAACACAAAATGTTTTGTTATGAAAAAGATATTTTCATTTTAAAAAATTTTTTCAGCTTTCCTTTTTTATATGAAGGCTCTTATTAATGTGCATTAATGACCAGCAAATACAACCTAGATTATTGATTTCTGAGATTTATAGTGAAGGAAAAATTATTTTTATAAAAAATCAGTTTGCCACATTGTGACTGCATAT
>NW_012153840.1:7203342-7205973 GCF_000956105.1 Propithecus coquereli
ATGTTCAAGTATTAAAATATTTGGAATTTTAAGTGCTATTGTTACAGGGTTCATATTTCTATGAACATTTGGTCTTGCTGGGCCAAACTGAGAGAACAAGAAGACAAACGAGCTCTATGCATCTTGACACCCCCCCACCCCTCCAGCCCTGAATTATTCTGTTATTTGATGACTACCACAGGCGGAAGTCATTCTTCACATGATTTCTTAATGAATGGGCTGTTTCGTGAACATCTGTTTTCATGTCATGAGCCAGTGGAGGGGCCAGCAGACCAGGCCGAGAGCTGCGCAGAACTCATCCTCCCAGCAGAAGAGGAAGGAGCGGCCAGAGCCCCAAGTCCACACACAGTGGAGAGAGGAAGCCTCTAAGGCAGCCACTCCTTGGTGACCTTGCCCTCAGCGGCGGTTTGTAACCTTCTTCTGAGTCAGGGACTCCCTTTGAAAACCTGAGGAGAGCTGTGGCCCTGCCTCCCCCCGAAAATGTGTGTGTCAGGTGCACACACACACACACACACACACACTCACATTTCCTTCTTATAATTTCCAGGGGTTTGTGGGCACCCAAGGAGCCCTTGGAATCAGAATCAGAAACCTTGTCTTAGATGTTAGGAAAAGAGGGTCTTTTGAAATGTGGTCCACACTCCTTAAAATCACTTGTTAAAAGAAATGAGGACAGGCACGGTGGCTCACGCCTGTAATCCCAGCACTTTGGGAAGCCAAGACAGGAGGACTGCTTGAGGCTGGAAGTTCAAGACCAGCCTGGGCAACATAACAAGACCCCATCTCTCCAAAAAATGAGAAAAACTAGCGGGGTGTAGTGGCGCGCACCTGTAGTCCCAGCTACTCAGGAGGGCGAGGTAGGAGGGATCACTTGAGCCCAGGATTTTGGAGGTTGCAGTGAGCTATGATCACACCACTGTGCTCCAGCCTGGGCGAGGGACAGAGCAAGACTCTGTCTCAAAGTAAATAAATTAATTTAATTAAATGAACGAGTGCTGCGCACAAGCCAGTTTAAAGTACCTATGCTTAATGATGTAACGAAGTCCAGAGCAGCATCTGGTCAAGACTCACCAGCTGGCTTCACGCTAGGCACTTGCCTCCCTCCTCCCCTCAACGTTCCTCGTGGGGCTCTGTGATTCCAGGAGCCCCCACGAGCCAGGAAGCCAGGACTCGAGTTAGGCCCCCACTAGGGCAAGCCATTTGCCATCACTGAGTCTGATTTGGATTCATCAGCCGTTGTCAACGTGAGGTTTGGGGACCCCTTTTCCAAGTCTGAGAGGTCAAAACCAATTTCGTAATAACGCCATGGTGTTGCTTGCCTTTGTCCCTCTCGTCCTGTCGAGCGTGTACGGTGGAGTCGCCCAGAGGCTAAATGACCTGAGGGGATGCCATTGCCCCCACAGCTCGCAGAACCTGCGCTCGTTTATTCTCGCGTTTCAAAGACATTTCATATGACAAATATTAGGAGATATATTTCATCTAAACAAAAGCTCTGTGGGTTGTGGGATTAGTTTCCTAAGGCTGCTGTAACAAAATACCACAAGCTGGGTGACTCAAAACAACAGGGATTTATTGTCTCACGGTTTTGGAGGCTGGACGTCCAAAATCAAGGTGTCAGTGGGTCGGTTCCATCTGAGGGCTCGGAGAGAAAATCTGTCGCATGCCTCTCTCCCAGCTTCTGGTGACAGCCGTCAATCCACGGTCTTCCTTGGCTTGCAGGCGTCATTCAGATCTCTGCCTCCATCTTCGCGCGACTTCTCCCCAAGGCTCTGAGTCCGCGCAGCCCAGGGCCCTGCTCCAGTGTGGTCTTTCTTAGCTAATGACCTCTGCGATGACCTTATTCCAAGCAAGGTCACATTCTGAGGTACTAGGGGTTAGGACTTCACCATAGCTTTCTGGGGGGACAAAATCCAACCTATGTCATTCATCAGTAATATTTAAGATCCTGAGACCAAAATGCCTGACTAGTGATTTTGAGGCTTCTGCCCTGATGACACACGGTAAGATTCTGAGGTCAATTTTAATGAATTCTAAATACTTGGCCTCTGTTCCTCACTTTACATTTTTCTCACCTTTGTGTTTGATGGTATTTGTATGTTTGTTCCTTCTTGCAGATCTAGAACAGCACTCAGAGCCTTGACTAAAAGGGACGATTTCTATATCATTTCTTCTTTACTTCCGTGAAGACCATTTTATTGATCTGCAGATGTTTATGTTTGTCCTCTAAGAATCAAAATATCAATTTTAAAGAAAAGGGTGCGATATAAACTGGAGGTATCAGCTGTCGCCAGTCCCGGTAGGGCCGACTAGAAGCGCAGACCCCAGAGCTTCCGCGTTGGCATTAAAGGCAGAAGAAAATTTTCTCCTCGCTGAGCAGGGGGAGATTTCGAAGAGCTGTTTTCTAAACTGTGTCTTAAGTCCCCTTAAATTCAGCTCGGAGAATACAAGACGCCACGCAAAGCAAACGGAACCTTTGTTTGCCGGGCAAAGGGCACCTGTCCCTTCTGTAATGTTGCTGAGCTGCTCTCTGCTGGTGAAAAGGTCTCTGCGAATGAGCGCCAGGGATTTGTCTTTAAAAACACGGAGGGGAAGGAGAAAGCGGGTTTTTGTAACATTATAATGAAGGATTCT
>NW_012153840.1:7206308-7225784 GCF_000956105.1 Propithecus coquereli
TATAATTGTTCTAAACGGTGTCATTCTATAAATGTCTTTTTGCATATTATGTTTTTCCTTCAACATTATTTCTTAGATTTTCTTTTGTATCACCACATGTAAATTATTTTATCTTCACTTACTTCTTCTCTAATATTCTTCCTTTCTTCATGTATTTCTGAGTTTCTGACTAATGTCATTTTTCATCTCTCCTAAGAACTTCTTTTAACGTTTCTTGTAAGGTAGGTCTCGTGGCAACGAATTTCCTCAATTTTTGCTTGTCTGAGAAATTCTTTATTTCTCTTTTACATTTGAAGGATAATTCTACTAGATGCAGAATTTTAGATTGGTGAGGTTTTTCTTTCAACGCTAGATATTTCACTCCACTTTCTTCTTGCTCGCATGGTTTATTAGGAAAAGTCCAGTGTAATTCTAACCTTTGCTCCTCTATAGGAAAGCTCCCCCCACACACACAACTTCTTGGCTTCTTTCGATATTTTTTTCTTTGTCTTTGGTTTTCTGCAATGTGAATATGATATGCCTCTCTGTAGATTTCCTGGCAATTATCCTGCTTGGTGGTCTCTGAGCTTCCTGGATCCATGGTTTGGTGTCTGACATTAATTTTGGGAAAGTCTCAGTAATTATTGCTTCAAATATTTCTTCTGTTCCTTTCTCTCTTTCTTCTCCTTCCATTCCCATTACATATATGTTCCACACCTTTTGCAATTACCCCATGGTTCTTGGATATTCTGTTTCATTTTTCAGTCTCTTTTCTCTTGGCTTTTCAGTTTGGGATGTTTTTGGCATATCTTCAAGCTCACGATTCTTTCCTCAGCCATGTCCAGTCTACTAATGAGCCCGTAGAGCCATTCCTCATTTCTGTTACAGTGTTTAATCTCTATCATTTCTTTTTGATTCTTCCTTAGAATTTTTATCTCTCTGCTTACATCGGCCATTTGTTTTGTGAGTCATCTATTAATACTTTTTCCATTAAAGCCCATAGCGTATTAATCATGGTTATTTAAAATTGTGGGTCTGATAATTCCAACATCTCTGCCATATCTGAGTCTGGAGCTGATGCTTGCTCTGTCTCTTCACACTGCTTCTTCACTTTTAGTGAGATTTGTAATTTTTTGTTGAGAACTGGATGTGACGTACTGGGTAGAAGGAATTGTGATATTAATAACTAGGCCTTTAGTAATGTGGTAGTAAGTGTGGGGGGAGGGGCAGTGTTCTTTAGGCCTTTGATCAGATCTGTCTTTTGAAATTTTTTGTAGAGATGGGGTCTTACTATGTTGCCCAGGCTGTTCTCAAAACTCCTATCCTCAAGTGATCCTCCTGCCTTGGCCTCCCAAAGTGCTGGAATTGCAGGTGTGAGCTACCAGCTTGGCCAGATCTCAGTCTCTTAGTGAGCCTGTGCCTTGGGCTGTTACCTTCACTTGTACTTCTCAGTCCTCCCACACCCTTGGGTGACACAGGAAGGCTAGAGGGGGCTTCAGTTGGGTATTTCCCTTCCCCCATATGTGGGCTTAGTGGGGGCTGGAGTTGGGTGTTTCCACTTCCCCAGATCAGTTAGGCTCTGGTGAGATACAGTTATGTGTCACTTAATGACCAGGATACATTCTGAGAAATGTGTCTTTAGCTGATTTTGTCATTGTGTAAACAACATAGAGTGTAGTTACACAAAGCTAGATGGTATAGCCTACTATACACCTAGGCTGTATGGTATAGTCTGTTGTACCCAGGCTACAAACCTGCACAACATGTTATTGTACTGAACACTGCAGGCGATTGTTAACACAATGGTATTTGTGTATCTAAACATACCTAAATATAGAAAAGGTACAGTAAAAATACAGGATTATGGCCGGGCGCGGTGGCTCACGCCTGTAATCCTAGCTCTCTGGAAGGCCGAGGCGGGCGAATCGTTTGAGCTCAGGAGTTCGAAACCAGCCTGACCAAGAGCGAGACCCCGTCTCTACTAAAAGTAGAAAGAAATTACTTGGACAGCTAAAAATCTATATAGAAAAAATTAGCCGGGCATGGTGGCTCGTGCCTGTAGTCCCAGCTACTTGGGAGGCTGAGGCAGTAGGATTGCTTTAGCCCAGGAGTGTGAGGTTGCTGTGAGCTAGGCTGACCCCATGGCACTCTAGCAGCAGAGTGAGACTCTGTCTCAAAAAAAAAAAAAAAAAAAAATACAGGATTATAATCTTACGGGATCACCATCATATACCCGGTCTACCATTGACCAAAGTATCATTATGCAGTGTATGGCTATAGTTTCTTTTGAGGGCAGGCCTTGTTAAGAACAGCGCACTCTGGGTGGATTCCCAAATGGCTAATATTCCCCTCCCCCTGCCAGAAGCATGAGGGGGCTTTTCTCCAGGTGTTCGCTGTGAGAACCTGGTGGGGCTCCCAGATATTCAGCTCACAAAACTGTGAGGACTCCTCTAACACTGCGCCCCTGAAGTTCTCAACTCTCAAACTCGGCCACACGGAGCCCCTGGCAATTCGGCGATTACTGTGTAGGTTTTCTTACCCTAGACTGAGCCCGCCTCGGTTCCTGCTCGGGTAAGATGTGATTCTCTGTGTCTGCCTATCTGCCTTTCCACATTTTGGGTCAGCAATTTGCCTGTAACCTCACTTCTCTGATGGATCTAAGAAAAGTTATTGATTTTCAGTTTATTCAGCTTTTTTTCTTGTGTGGATGGAAGTTACTTCCAAACTCCTTATGTGCTAGAACAGAAACTGGAAGGCAATACGTGTATTAATAAATTAAACTCGCTCATTTTAGTTGCTGTGTGATATTCCCTTGTATATTACAATTATTTATCAATTGTCCCGCTAATGGAAATTCCAGTCTTTTTGGGGGATTTTTTTTCTGTTATAAACAACTCTGTTAGGCACACCTTTGTGCATGTCTCCTTGGGCACATGGAAGAGTTTCTTCAAGGTTAATCCTGAGAAGTGGAATTGCTGAATTAAAACAGTGCATGCTTATCTTCGACTTGACTACTGATTGCTCTCCAGAGTGGTTGCACCAATGTGCATTCTCTCCGGTAGTGCAGGAGAATTTCATTTCCCTAAATCTCTATCAGGGTTTGCTATTGTCAGATCTGTAAATTCTGCTATCTAGTATGAACTGGTATTTTGTGGGTTTAATTTGTATTTCCCTGACTATTATAGAGGTTCATTCATTTAACCAATACTTCCTGAGCCCCTACTGTGTGCCAGATCCTGATTTGGGGCAGCAGGATACACCAGTGGACAAACAGACGAAGCACCTACCCTACCTACCCTGGTGAAGTATTCATCCAGGTGTGCATGGAGGATGAAGTGCGGGTGAGGACAGAGTATGGAGAAGGTGTGGGTTGTAATTTTAAATGAAGTGGTCACAGGGTAGGAAGCGAGGGAATTAATCATGTAGCTATGTGCAGGGAAGGGCAGTCCAAGTAGAGGAATAAGCTCTCAGGTACGATCATACCTAGGAGAGAGCAGATGAAGTCCAGAGGGGAGGCTGAGGGCTGCTAATTTAGGGCGTCCCAGGCCATTGCGAGAACTTCGCTTTTATTCTGAGCGCCAGCGGCAGCATGTGGTGGTCCACACTGCAGCTGACGAAGTGTTTCTGGCTCTCTACCCTCTGAACACAGAGCAGGACAACACTTTTTGTCTTTCTTAAGGATGTATCCGGCCATATGACTAGTTATGGTTACTGTGTTTTGAGAATTCACTTTAGGAACATTTAATTACCAGTGATATATCTTCTTGCCCTTTCTACACCTCTGCCAAGGTGACTAGAAGGATTCAAGATAGATAGTGTCCTGATAAACTGGGTGCAGTGGCTCACGCCTGTAATCCCAGCACTGTGGCAGGCTGAGGTGGGAGGATTGCTTGAGGCCAGGAGTTTGAGACCAACTTTGGCAATATAGAGAGGCCCCGACTCTGCAAAAATAAAAGTTAGCCGGGTGTTGTGGTGTGCACTTGTAGTCCCAGCACTTTGTGAGGCCGAGGCAGGAGGATCACTTGAGCCCAGGAATTTGAGGCTGCAGTGAGCTATGGTTGTGCTGCTGCACTCCAGTCTGGGTGACAGAGCAAGACCCTGTCTCCAAAAGAAAAAAAAAAGCATTCTGGCTGAAATCCCAAGTCCCTGGGGAGGTGCAACGAGCAGGGCCACAACCTGCCTGAGAAGATGGTTGTGGCCCGTGAGAAAGAAATGTCACTGAAATGTTGGGGACTTGTTGCCACAACATGACCCGGATTATCTTGACTAATACAGAGCTGTTATCAAGTTTTGAACTGAAGAATGACATGATCTAACTTATTCTTTAAAATGATCATGGCCTGTCATGTTGAAAAGGGACCATGGAAGGACAAGAGTAGAAAAGAGTAGAAGCAGGAGGCTAGTAATTAGGAGGCTCTTGTGATAATCTAGGCAAGAGAAGATGGTGACTTGGACGAGGCCGGTAGTGGTAGGTGGTGAGAAGCAGTCGGTTTCTGACCAACAGGGTTTTCTGATAGATTGGACTTGAATATGAGGGGCTTGAAGCCTTTAGTCTGAGCAACTGGAAGGCTGGAGTTGCCATTTACTGAGATAGTGAAGACCTCAGGTGAAGCAGGTGCTTAGTTTTGGCCATGTTAAATTTGACTTTCCTATTAGACATCCAAGAGGAGATGTTGAGTTGGCTACTGCGTATATGGGTCTGGGGTTCATGGGGGACATCTGGGTTGGAGACGTAAATTTGAGAATCATTAGCAATTGGATGGTCTTTAAAGAAATGAGAGTGAATGAAATCAACAAGGTACTGAGTTTAGGTAGAGAAGATCAAGAACTGAGCTGGGGGTTCCAACATTAAGAGGCTGGAAAGAAGAGAAAGAATCGTTAAAAGAGTTGTCAAGGAAGTAGCAATAATAATCAATTGTATCAAACGCTGCCAAAAGACCCAGAAAATGGAGGACTGAGAATTGGCTTTTCTTTTTAGCAACATAGAGCTCATTAGGGATATTGATAGGAAAAGTTTGGTGGAGAAGTTGAGTCAAAGTGAGATTGGAGTGGATTTAAAAGAGAAGAGGGAAGAGGGATTGGAGATAGCAAATCCAGATGATTCTTTTAAAGGCATTTTGCTGCAAAAGAGAGCAAAGAAATGGGGCTGTAGACAATATGTATCGTGTAGTTAAGAGGGAAGAAAGAAACATCTTATTTATATTCTAACAGGAATGAGCCAGCAGAGAGCAAAACGGATGTAGCAGAGAGAATTTCTGATGATATCCTTGAGTAATGAGAGGAGGTGGGATCAAGTGCACAAGCAGAGGGCTGGGCTTCGATAGACGCGGAGATAATTCATCTGTGATGGTGGGCAGGAAGCCAGCGCGTGGGGGCTCAGAGAAGGACAGGCCGGAGTGGGGAGCGGGGAGCTCATGCAATTTCTCTGCCGACTGTGTCAATATTCACAGTGAACTCGGAAGAAAGCCATCGCCTGAGAGTGAGGGCAGGGCGGCAAGTGGTGGAGGTTTGAGCAGAAAGGAGAGGCGGTGAAATAACTGGCTGGAAAAATAGGAGAGAAATTAACCTGGGTAAGTGTTGTACGATTGCCAAGGGGCGTGAAGAGTCCATTTGAGGTTTGTGGTCATGAATTTGAAAGTGAAACTAGTCAGTGTGATGCCAGCCTCATCTGGCTGGACAGGTGCAGGTGCCTGGTAGGCAGCAAATTGAAATTGTGACCAAGGTTGTGGTTTTGCCCAGGGAGTATTAGGAAGTGAGAGGGTGTATATAAAGGAGAGAGGACTGTGATTGACCACGGAATGTAAACAGGGGCGAAGGAGAGGGAGGACATGGAGTCACTGGTGATATGATATTAGGACTAATTCACATTTGTCTTAGGAAGCCAAG
The DNA here is from genome assembly GCF_000956105.1 of Propithecus coquereli. Taxonomy (NCBI): domain Eukaryota; kingdom Metazoa; phylum Chordata; class Mammalia; order Primates; family Indriidae; genus Propithecus; species Propithecus coquereli. The sequence goes on from NW_012153840.1 coordinate 7,212,174, forward strand.
GATTTGCCTTTATAAGAATTCTTCACAAACCCACAGATACAGACCATTATGTATATATGCTCTAACCACATGTTTTAAGGAAATATTTCAAGTTATTATAAAACAGTGCCTATAACTTTGTATACTTAATATTTATTTGTCTATTTTACTCTATGTAAAAGTTAGTTAATGTAAACATTATAGGACAAAACACTTATTTTACACAGATAAGAGGAATTGACTTGATGTATTATATTTTAGTGACCTTAGCTAAGTGGTTATTTTTTGTTCTGTCATATTAATTCAAGCAGCTTAAAATGTTGTTAAGGAAGCTGGGCATGATGGCTTGTGTCTGGCTGTAGTCCCAGCTACTTGGGAGGCTGAGCTGGGAGGATCACTTGAGGCTAGGAGTTCGAGACCACTCTGGGTGATGTAGCCAGACCCTATCTCTAAAAAAAAAGAAAATCCAGGCTTGGTGGCTCACGCCTGTAATCCTAACACATTGGGAGGCTGAGGCAGGAGGATTGTTTGAGGCCAGGAATTTGAGATCAGACTGAGCAACATTCCGAGACCCCATCTCTGCAAAAAATAAAATAATCAGCCAAATGTGGTGGCACGTGCCTGGAGTCCCAGATAGTCAGGAGGCTGAGGCAAGAGGATCACCTGAGCCCAGGAGTCTGAGGTTGCAGTGAGCTATGATGATGCCACTGCACTCTAGCCTGGGTGACAGTGAGAACTATTTCCAAAAAAAAAAAAAAAAAATGTTGTTAAGGAGAAAGAAATGAGCAAGTAGAAATGAAAGTGAGCGTTGATTGTTTATTTAGGTCATCTCTTTAGATTCATGAAGGGCGAGTCCCTCTGAATTTAAGGACAGTCCTGAAAAGCGAAAAGGTAGCAGGACCAATGGATTAGCTGTCCTCCCGCTGGAGTCAAAGCACTGTTGGAATGGGGATAACGGAGGAATGACAAAATAGCTAGAAGCAGGTGTTTGGAGGCTGTGATGCCTGCCCTTGGAATTAAACAGGAGTTGCAGGTTTTTAAAATAGAAGGTTTAGAGTAAAAGTAAGAGACTAAGATCATTGGAGGAGAGAAGTTCAAGTTCAAGAGGCTAGATTGTTGATATCACCTCATACCCACTAGGATGGTTGCTTTTCGATAAAAGACACAGAAAATAACAAGTATTGGTGAAGATGTAGAGAGACTGGAATCCTTGTGCACTGGTGGTGAGAATGTGAAATAGTGCAGCTGCTGTGGGAAACAGTGTGGCGGCTCCTCAAAAAATTAAAAATAGAATTACCATGTAACCCAGGAATACCACTCCTGGGTATATACGCGAAAGAATTGAAAGCAGAGCCTCCAAGAGATATTTTTACACCCGTGTTTGCAGCGGTGATATTCACATTAGCCAAAAAGTGGAAGCAACCCAAATGCACATCAGCGGAGGAAGGGGTAGACAAAATGCAGTATTTCTGTCCAATGGAATAATATTTAGCCGTGCAAAGGAAAGACATTCCGATACATTGTACAACATGGATGAAACTTGAGCGCTGTTATGGACCAAACAGTTTCCTCGAAATCCGTATGTTGAAGCACTAACCCCAAGTTCCGCTGTGTTTGGAGAGAGGGCCTTTAAAGAGATAATTAAGGTTAAAGGAGGTCATTAGAGTAACGCCCTAAACTGAGGGGGCTGATGTATTTAAAAAAGGAGGAAGAGACACCAGGGTGCTTGTGCACCGAGAAAAGGCCACGTGAGGACACAGCGAGAAGGCAGCCGTGCGCAGGCCACGGAGAGAGGCCTTACGAGAAGCCATCCCTGCTGGCACCTTGATTTTTTTTAAACTTGCAGCCTCCAGAACTGTGAGGAAATAAATTTCTGTTGTTGAAGCCACCCAGACTGTGGTATTTTGTTATGGCAGTCCTTAGCGAACTCATATAAGGCCATTACATTAAGTGAGATAAGCCAGTCACACAAAGACAAGCACTGCGTGAGTTCATTTGCATGCGGTGTCCAGAGCAAACTCACAGGAACGGAAAGTGGAATGAGAGCTGCCAGGGGCTGGGGCACTGTGTTTCAGGGATTGTTCTTACAGAATTTTTACTGGTCAAGAGAACATGAACATTCTGCAATTTGTGGTGTGCTGCCTCTTTGGGGGTCTTCTCTATAAAAAAGGACAAATGTCCACTGAAAAAGTTATTATAAAAAATATAATGATTGTAATGTCTGGGCTTTCAAAAAATAAAATACTTACTTGTGGAAGTTCACTTTTACTCTTGTCATTTGTTTTTTTTTTGAGACAGAGTCTCACTCTGTTGCCTGGAGTAGAGTGCCGTGGCGTAAGCCTAGCTCACAGCAACCTCAAACTCCTGGGCTCGAGCAATCCTACTGCTTCAGCCTCCTGAGTAGCTGGGGCTGCAGACATGCACCACCATGCCTAGCTAATTTTTTCTATATAGATTTTTAGTTGTCCAAATAATTTCTCTCTATTTTTAGTAGAGACGGGGTCTCGCTCTTGCTCAGGCTGGTCTCGAACTCCTGACCTTGAGTGATCCACCCGCCTCGGCCTCCCAGAGTGCTAGGATTACAGGCATGAGCCACCGCGTCCGGCCTTCTTGTCATTTTTTTTGATACCACCCATTCCAGAAGCACATTACGGTATTAACCCCTTATCGGTGGTTTTGATTTCTGAGGCTTCGGGGTCAACTGCCCCCCTGGGGTCAATTGCCAACTGCCACATAGGTGCATACAGTGCAATAAGATGTTTTGAGAGAGAGAGAGAGAGACCGCATTCACATAACTTTAATTACAGTATATTGCTTTTATGTAATTATTCTATATGTTTATTCTTAATCTCTTATTGTGTCTAATTTATAAATGAAATTTATCATATGTATGTATAGGAAAAAATCCTATGTATGTATCCTATGTATGTATAGGAAAAAACAGTACATATAGGGTTCAGTACTATCTGAGGTTTCAGGCATCCCCTGGGGGTCGCGGAACATATCCCTGCGGATAATGGGTGGATACCGTATTTGTGTGGCACATCAGGAGACCTGCCACCGCCTTCGGCAGACAAGCTGCCGCTGCCAGAGTCTGGGGAAGCAGCTGCCCTGAAGCTGTCTGGCTTTGTACCACGTGACATCCATTAGTGACCAGGACCAGGCAGGGCCTAAAATGATGAACTTAGCCAACTAGGTTTGTCCCTCTTATGAATTTTAACTAGGAAATACTAAAGTCATGAGGCTGTCGGCAGAAGCAGTTGAAGCTGATAAGTCACAAGCTTCAGAAAGCCCAGCCAAAGAAGCCATGAGAGGCCACATGCAAGCCACAATTATGAGGGAGTTGAAATTATGAGACAGTAAAGTGAAGAAAAGTTATCTGGTAAAGGGTGAGGAGGCCAGCTGGGGGGACAGAGGGGAGAACAGGGAACCCGTGACAGGAGTGCTGGGGAGAGAGCCAGGGTCCTGGCCTTCCTGGGGCCAACGGGTGTGAACAGTCCATTTGAGGTTTGTGGTCATGAATCTGAAAGTGAAACTAGTAAGTGTGATGCCAGCCTCATTTGGGTTCCTGGGGCCCTGCTTCTAGACCCCTCTTTTCCTGATGCCGCATTGTTCAGCTTTGCCTGAGCTTCTGTGTAGGAACATCCTCATGACAAATCTCCTGTTACTTGAGATGCTCAGTGAGTCTCTCTTCCTGACAACACAAAGAACAGAACTAAAATGCTCTTTATTTTTCCTGTTTGGTTAATAGACTTTATTTTTTTTTAGAGCAGTTTTAGGTTCACAGAAAAACTGAGTAGAAAGTGCAGAGTTCCCATATACCCTGTTCCCTCTCCCCAGCTTCCCCTAACATTAACATCTTGTATTAGTGTGGGACATTTGTTATGACCAATGAGCCAATATCGATACCTTATTATTAACTAAAGTCCGTAGTTTATATTAGAGTTCACTCTTAGTGCTGTACATTCTGTAGGATTTGACAAATACATAGTGAAATATATTCACCAATACAGTATCATACAGAATAATAGTTTCGCCGCCCCCCAAAGCCCCTGTGTTCTACCTAGTCATCTTTCCCTCCCTTCCCCCAAACCCCTGGCAACCACTAATCTCTTTACTGCCTTTTCCAGAATGTCATTTCCAGACATAGTTTTGCCTTTCCCACAATGTCGAACAGTTGGAATCGCACACAGATTGGTTTCTTTCACTTAGTAATATGCTTTTAAGGTTCCTCAATGCCTTTTCATGGCTTGATAGCTCATCCCTTTTTAGTGCTGAATAATATTCCATTGCATGAATATATCACAGTTTATCTGTTCACCCATGGAAGCACATCTTGGTTGCTTCCGAGTTAAAATGCTCTTTTTAGCATTAAAAAAAGTGAATGTAGCAGAATTTATTCTGAAAGTTGGAGTATATTACAAGGAGACATTTGGGGTTGAGAGAAACAGGGATGAAGACATTTTGAAATTAAGGTTCCTAAAAGGTTGAGCATAAAGAAGGGATGCACTAAAGTGAGTGTCCCACGCATGTCAGTGGGGACGTGGAAGCTTGGATGGCAGATGTGAATTTCACTGTTTCCCCTGGGCTACAGAGTTATTTGCCTCTTTCTTCTGTTTGTAAAGATTCCTTGCACTGAATAAATAGCACCTGCCACATCAATGTTATAAGATCAAATTCTCGATCCCCCAAATACAATTTAAGAATCTAAAATACATTTTCTTCGGTGAGGGGATCCCTCCCTCCGAGGGCCCTTTTGTGATCAATGTGAGTCTTGTTGGTTTGGCATTTAGACAAAATAGGGTTTGGGGATAGTTTTTAACTCCTCATTATTATGCCCTTCCTATTCCTAGAAAACAACACCTTTCCTCCAAGGTGAACCTAAGTAATTTACCAGTAGATGTGGAGAAAATGTTTATCTTGAAATGCAGCTTCCCCCAGGGTGGAATTTGCTGGTTCTTTGGCTCTCGGTTAACAGTGGACAGCTGTGTATAACAGGAAGTGTGGAATAGCACGTCTCAGTGAAATGGCAGGAAGACAGTGGGAGGAGGACTCCTAATTATCAAACTTGGAATTTGGCCAAGACAATGAAAATCAGCATCTCCTCCCCTTAATTCTTTCACAAGCCCTGTGAGACTTTTAATAACCACAAGTGGTCAGGAGTCAGGTGTTGGGTTTAGATCTCATCCAAAGGGCATCCAAGTGCCCCAGACGACATGCTGTGGCATTGACTAAGTGTGACTAAAAGGGAGGAGCGTCACCCCACTGAACCTGATGTGGTTCAGTGAAGCAGGGTTTCTTTGAGATCTACCCGTGTGTTGGTAAACAGATCCACTTTCACCTTGGTTGAAATAAAATTGCATGGAGTCTGGAGTTGAATTGGGAACCTTAATTGCTAATCCACAGTGAATCACATCCAAACAAAGGAAATGGGTTTCTGATTTTTGATTCTTTGTTTTGAAGAGCTGTTTCACCTCTATGTGTGCTTACAACTGGGTATATGCCTGGAAATAAGCCCAATGTCACCCATTTCTCCATTCCAATTTTATGCCAGGACTTTCCAAAGCTACCAGAGGTTACTTACCTGGCCTGACTAGAAAGGGAGAAATTCTGATTGCAGTAAATTATAAAGTGAAAACCTGTTGTGGGTAAATGCAAGGTGAGCTAAGCACTGGCAGAGAGGTACCACAGTGGGAAGAAAGATGTGCCGCTCGCTGCTCAACCTGAAAAAGTGCAACGGGAGATAGCTGCAGCTCATTATTGGCTTGTATTTGCACTACATAAACTTGGAAGCCAATTTCATAGAAAATGCCTAGAAACAAGCTTCAGTCTGTTACAAGGTTTGCTACAGCACCCTAGTTCTGCTTAAGGCATTTTAGGGGAAAATAATTTACATGTTCTAAAGCTTGAGTACTTCTGGTGAATTATGAAGGCTAGTTACCAGCCATATGTTCAAAGAAGTTGAATTCTTGTTTTTTTAATTATGAAAATTATCCATGCTTGATATGAAAAGAAAAAAAAATCGAACAGAACAGAGTCTAATGAAATCAAAAGTCAGTCTCCTGTTCCCTCCTCGTTCTCGGTTCCAGACCCAGTGGGCTCAGTGTAAACAGTTTCTTGGGGGATATGCTTCTAGACATTTGTCAAGTGTAGACAAATTTGTCCTTTTAAAAAAATACAGATAGAATTATACTTTGCATGATTGTTGTGTGACTTGCTTTTTTCACTGAACTCTGAACCATGGCTATCATTCTTTATCCATTCAGATTTACCAAATTCTTTTTGAAAGCTCCAAAGTATCATACGTTTGTACTATAATTTATTTAAACATTCTTTGCTGGTGGATGCTTGGATTTTTCCAGTTTTTACTACTATAAATAATGTTTCAAGCCTTTTGTGGATATCTTTGTACATTTATGCAAGATTCTTTGTAGAAATCAAAAGAATGGCTTTCTAGTAGCAGAATCGCTGGGTCAAAGTTTGTGGATATTTAACATTTTGATAGATAGTGTCAAATTGTAGTCTAAAAAAATGAAACAATTACATTCTTACCAACAGTGAATCAGAGAGCCTGTTTTCCCATATCTTTATCAATACTAGATATTATGAAGTAAAAAAAAAGATTTCTAATCTAAGAGATGATTTTAATTTGCATATATTTCATTATGATTATATCATGTTTATTGAACACATTTTTTTGAGCTTTTTGTTCATATATTGTGTCTATTTTTGAGTTTTTTTTCTTACAGATTTGTAAGAACTCTTTTTAGTAAGGAAGGTAGCCCTTGTTTATAGGTGTTGAAAATATTTTCCCCCAGTTTGTCTGTTTCTTGCATTGCTATGGCGTTTTCATGCTTTATAGAGATGTAAAGTATTTATGTAGTACAATTTATTGGTGTTTTTTCCTTTATGGCTTCTGGGTTTCCTGTCATGTTAGAAAGAGCTTCCTCAATCCATGATTTGAAAAAGTTTTAGTATTCCTCTAATACTGTTATTGTTTCACTTTAAAAAATTATAAAATATTTGGCATATACAAAAGAATATATGTGTATGTAGGCTATCGAGGACAATAAACACCAGTAAACTTAACCTAAGAAACAGTGGTTTAGTGGTTTCATTTTTTATATTTAAAAAAATATCCATCTGTAATTTTTGGGTGGGGGAGTGTTAGGAGTAATATGAATCTACATTTTTTGTACGCATCTTGATTTTGTTTTCTCATATAGGTATTTTGTTCTCCCAACATCATTTACTGAACAATCCTTCTTTCCCCTGTCTTCTTTTATTTTTTATTTTTTTTTAATTTTCAATTTTTTTTTTTTTTTTGAGACAGAATCTTGCTCTGTTACCTGGGCTACAGTGCCGTGGCATCAGGCTACCTCACAGCAACCTCAAACTCCTGGGTTCAAGCAATCCTGCCTCAGCCTCCTGAGTAGCTGGGACTACAGGCATGTGCCACCATGCCCAGCTAATTTTTTCTATATATTTTTAGTTGTCCAGCTAATTTCTTTCTATTTTTAGTAGAGATGGGGTCTCACTCTTGCTCAGGCTGGTCTTGAACCCCTGATGTTGAGTGATCCTCCCACCTCAGCCTCCCAGAGTGCTAGGATTACAGGCTTGTGCCACCACGCCCCGCCTTCTTTTAAATACTAATTGTAATACAGCTCTGATGTGACCTCTGTATACAAAATAAACAAATAATTTCTTATCTTTAGTAAGATACATAAAATAACTAACGATAGTCCTTGATGTTTTCAGATTCAGTAACCAAAGGAATCCCCATTTTCAAAAGCTTGTTGAAAAGAGAATAAGTAAACTTTTTCTAATTTCGTAATGGGGGAAAAAAATCCCACGAGGTATTTGACCTCTTTAACCTTCAGCTAGTTATTTAACTTCCCTAAGCCCCAGTTCCGTGACTTCGAAAATGGAGGTAATAACAATACACTTCATGCGCTGTTGTCAGGAATAAGTGGGCTAAAGAATGTAACATGCTGGGCATGGCTTGGCGCTTGGGACATAATGTCAATCGTTTAATAGTTGTTCTTATTATGAAGGTTATTGTTACTATTAATATCTTATCAGCTTCTCAGGTCTTCAGAAGGAAGTCCATACTCTCTGGCTTTATGGCTGGAACATAATTCTTGCTTGGGATTGTTATAAATAGGTCTAGTTTGCTAATTTTATGGTCTGATGCCATAATATTATGCTTTGTAATTATGTGGAATTTCGAGACTTCTAAATTTACATTTGTATAAATAAACGAAAATGACGGCCAATCCCTAATGCTATAGTAAATGTTCTTTCCTAATCTACAGAGCCTCTCTCCTCCCTGCTGAATGGCAGTGCAGGATCCACAGCTATCCTCTTGGAAGTTGTCCATTTGCCCACCACACAGCTGAAACTTTGCTAGAAATAGTGCTCCTGTAAATACAGATTTTAATGGAAACTGAAGCCATTTAACTGATACACTTTATCCCTCATTATTTCCCAACTGATGTCAAATAGTCCTATTCATGTTCAGAATGTTGAAACCAGTTTACCGCATTTATTATGTTTTAAAATTCAGTTCTCATTTTATCAGATATATAAGGAGGTATTAACCAGTTTCTCCATTTCATAGCTGAGGAAACTGCAGCAAAGAGGATTTTTCTTGCTGAAAGTTACTCAGAAAGGTAATGGCAGGGACCCAATTGTTTTTATTTATATCTCTTGGGTCACAGTCCAATAGTATCTGTTAGTCCAAATTATTCTTAAAAGAAACCACTGGATGTGGAAATTATAATCTGAATAGATATTCCAAAGGGAAAATTATCACTTTATTTGAAATAGATGAGGGAATTATTTTGAGCTATGTTCTATCCCTTAATTATTCCATTATATGCAGACCTTAACTCCTTTTGGAAGAGTGTATGGTATAAGGACACCAATAAGCATTTACAGAATATTAACAAACCAACAATAGGTTGATGATTTACCCTGGATTCATGCCAGGGTCTGTGAAAGAACTCAATAAACATGATATGCATTTCAAAAACTGCTAATCATAATTAAAATTTCTAAACCCCTCAATCCTATAAATTGTATTAAATAGAATGTGAGCATTTGGTCTGCCCCTACTTCTTATATTAAATGGCATCACAGATCCTGTGATTCTCAGCCTTTCGGGAGGTGGGACACAATACTACATTCTTCAAAGAAAAGAAGGTGATGTTTGGCCTTTTCCTTTTTTTTTTTAAAGATTGTTTCAAACTTAGGTATAGAGTTATACCCCGCTCTTTTCTAAAATCCCCTCTGTATCTGTAGTTATGATCTCTTCTTTATGCTTGATGAGACTTTATGTTATCCTTTTCAAATAAGCAGCGCGATTTACCAATTTTGTTTTTCTCTTTCTTAATTCATCTTTTGTCGTTTACATTATTTAAACAGTATCATAACGGCTCATCAGAATTTCGAAAGAGTCCTTAAGGGAATCCTTTGAACCCACTCTGCAGCCCCCCAGGAATATGAATAGGCGTCTTACAAGACGGAAAAGGCAAATGAAGACCCTGGTAATAACAGGAGCAACGGGACTCCCGCCTACCCTGCCCCCCGGGACCTGCCCGCTCCGCGCCGCCGGTCCGGGGCGGGTCTGTTCGGCGGCCGCCCGCCGGCTCTAGCGAGCCAGCCCCGCCCAGGGGACATGGGGGCGGGTCCCGGAGCTCGGTCCGCAGCGGGGAGGGTCGGCCTCGCACAAAGACGCGCCCCCGGCGGGGAGCCCAGCCCACCGGCCCGCGCTGCCGCCTGGAGCGCGCGCCCTCAAGCCCCAGGCCGTGGCGGCGCCGAACCCGGCCTCTCCTCAGTCACCTCGTCTGCTCATTTTATTAAAAAGAAAAAAAAAAAGGAAGAAATCCCGCCCCCCGCCCTCCCTCCGCCTCCCATTGGCCCGGCCCCCGTTCGCGTCACACCGCGCTGCACCAGTGGGGAGGCGTGATACTGCGAGGTGGGCCGGGCCCGAGCGGGGAGTGGGTGGTGGGTCGGTGCAGCAGCCCCGCCGCGGCTCCGCCACCATCGCGGAGGTGCCGCTGCTCCCACAGACGCTCGCGAACCGCCCCCAGCGCTCCGGAGCCTCCTTCCTCCTGCACGCCCCGAGACGCTCGCCCCGCTGGGCCTCGGTCCCCGCCTCCTTTCCCCTCCTCTTCCCCTCTCTCGCTCCCCACATTGTCTCTGCCTCATTTTCTCTCCTAGTTGAGGAAAGAAAAAAATCACCACCATCCTTAGGAAGCCCCCTCGCCCTCCGAAAAGCAAAACCAGACATGATCCTGGGCTCCCGCTTCTGAAGGATTTGCCCTACCGAGGAGGAGGGAGCCTAGTTTCAAGTCGCAGTAAAGGTCACGGCAGGGAAGCCCCGGCAGCCCCTCCGCGTCGCGTCCCCGCGGGCCGGCCCCTCTCGGCCCTGCGCCCCGCGGCCTCCCCGCGGCCTCCCACTCCGTCCCCTCCACTTTCCCGGGAGCTGGGCCGCAAACACCTCTGTTGATGGTGTAGCGCATTAGGGGAAGGTAAGTCTCCAACTTGCCTGCGCCGTGTCGCGTGCTTTCTTTTTTGCCCCCCATCCTGCTGACGGGGTGTTGGGGGGGCGGGGGGGAAGAAGCAAAGAGGGTCGGCCGTGAAAGCAGTCACTCGTCTGGGGTGAGCCAGGAAGAAAAGGCTGGAGTAGAAGTCCAGGGGAGCCAGGCGAGGGCACCGCAGGAGGGTGGCGGGGAATAAAGGGCCAGGGACTTCTTTGGTCCTGTCCGGGCCAGGTGACTGTCCTGTGTGCCTTCTGACCCCCTGTTCCCTCCAGGCTTCTTATTCACGCTCTCGTACTTGTCTGAGGTTAAATTAGTTCATGTGACCAAATTGTTGGCTGAACTGTGAGAGGAAAGGAAGTCAAGGACTGAAACTGTAAATTTCTTGAATGTTTGTGGATTTGGGGGTCTTAGGGGCAGACTTTTATTAAAATATCATTTTCTCCTTAGGGGAAGATTCCTCCTTTGTGTTCCAAATTTCTGGTTCTCCATGTGATTAGAAAATTATGAAATCCAAAATCACTTGCAGCAGAATTCTTACTATCATGTTTTAGTTCTGTGAGTGGCTTCTTTTTTTTTTTTTTTTTTTTTAAGGTTATAGAAAGAAGATAAGTAGTTTTACATAGACTGGGGTGTGTGTGTATGTGTGTGTTGGGAGGGGGGAAACTATTGCAGGTTTCCTTTGAAACTGGTTGCTTGAGAAGTTGTTGAAAGGAAAACAAAATGATTCATTGTTGAATTGTCATTTTTCTCTGTCTCTTTTCCAAGGTTTGCTTACAGTTTTTTTGGATTACAGACTTCAAACATTGATTTAAGCAAAATGTGTCCTTGAGAAACTGGGTGCTTTAAATGTTTCAGTGTGTGTTGCTATTTTAAGGTACATTTAGAAAGTAGTTTTGTATGAATCCTGAAATAGCTTTCTCCAAAGCAATTTTTTAAACACAAAAAAGATAACTAGTAAAAGGATGAACTTTGTGAATTATAAAACAGAGGCGAATTAATGCCTCCTATGTTCAGATTTGAAACAGTTTTCATAATTGCTTTCATTTAAAGAGAGACCTTTTTGTCTGGTGTACACTGGTTTCTTTAGTCTCAGGCTGTTGGGGGAGGGGAGAGAGGATGGCTCTATACAATAATAAAATCATCTTTGGGTAGGTATTTCCTTCCATGGATTTGCTTGCTGAGTTAATTCCACCGTAAATTATAAACCGGTGTTGATTTCGATGGCCTAGTCTGGGTGGAAAGCTGGTTTTCAGCTCTCCCTGTTGTTGTTAAGGTCGAAGGGAAAAGAGGCAGAGGCAGACACACACACACACACACAGACACACACACACAGACACACACACACAATACCAGGCTGAGGGCTCATTGTTCTTCCATACACACATTCATTCTCTCTCTCCCATATTTGGGACTAGGTTTACACAGACAAACACAGCTCTTTTTGGGAGAGAGGAGAGAAGATGGGGGAAGGGAGGGTGCTTTTCTTTTTCAGCTTTCTTCCACCCATCTCATGTCTGGCCTTTTTTGCAACCTTGCGAGGCAGAAGAGTACATTGGAAACTAAAGGACACTCAAAAACATGTTCAGACTTCTCTACTCTGCCTCCCTTTCTTCCCTTTGCAGCCCTGGTTTCTGCTGCTCTTTTCTTTTTTGTGTATGTAAAGATAAAATCCCTCTTTATATGTCCTGGCCTTATATTCAGCTCTCAGTGCTTTCGTATTCGTCATTGCCCCTGACTTTGTTGGGGACAGTGATTTGTTCACTCGACCCTTGTTGTAGTGAATGTGACCATGGTCGTCTTTTGTAGGTAGGAATAGATTTGCTCAGTTAAGGTTATAAAGATTGTATTTGAGGTTACTATTTAGCAAAATGATTTGTGAGTGTGTGTTATTAGTGGTGTGATGGTTTGATGGTCAGGTTTGCTGCCTATTGAGCTGTCAAGAGTTGTTTTTGTAAATAGGGGTTATAAGAAAAGATCTGGGTTTTTGTATCAGGGACTCCTTTGAACACTGGACAGGGAATAGGCTGAGAGTCCACCTGGGGTAAAACCCAGCTTTGGCCCAAGGATGGAGGTTGTTGTGAATACTTGTGGCTTGCAGAATAGCACCTTCTACTGGTTAATTGCTTTGAAGGATCTGATGGAGAGGGTGGAGGAGGGGATTACGGCTGAGGCTTAATGATTTTCTTTTAAACGTAGTTGTAGTGCCTTTCTGCAAAAGCCACTTTTCTGAACTGCTAATACAGATGCCCTTTGACAGGCACGGTTGCATGGAGGCTTTATTATGTTATTGGCTGTGTCTTGACATTAATTTGTTCTGTTATCAGAAATATTTACACATTGTGACTTCCAAGGACTCCTTGGAATTGAGACTCTTCCATCTTTTATGAGAAATATAGTGTGTCTTGAAATATTAAAATAAGTGGGTTTATTTGCATTCCAGGTGTTGGAAACTGTACATACACTAGCAGCCTTTTAAAAAAGTTATTAGTGTCATTAATAAAAAGTCAAATGAACCTATGCTATAGAAAGTAAAATCCTAGCACTGGACAGAGAGGTTTTTCTCAGATATTTAACCTGGGTAGAAGGGTAGAGGAGGCGTTGGGATGAGGAAATCACTAAAATCAGCAATTTTGCATATGTAATAGTGTTGTATTGCAATACTGTTGTTTTCAGTAGTCATATAAACATAAATAAAATTAAGTCTGTTAGGATGACTTATTGTGTGGATTAGATTGTTAAAAAATAAAATTGGAGGCCAGAGAAAATGTGAAATGAGTGTGTACACAGATTAACACAGAAGAGGACCAAATTCCTGCTCAAAGGCTTGTAAACCAAGGTGCAGTTTCATAGATAATCTGCTTGATAAATGCCTTGAATGATGTTTATTATCACATATCCTAACCCATCTTAATTGTTTTAAATGTGATGAACTGTTGGAACGGTTTGCAGGGGACTTGTGTGTAGGGTAAACATCTTTTGTTTCAGACTGGCAATTTCTAGGAATGTGATTTCTGATTCACTTTGCTTTCAAAATTTGAAGAATAATCTCTAAATTTGTGTATCTTTTACAATGAAACATGAAGAG
>NW_012153840.1:7229119-7230030 GCF_000956105.1 Propithecus coquereli
GCGCCCTGCCCAAAGAATATCTTGATCTTCTCATGAGATACTAATATTCTGTAAAACACAATTCGAGAAACACATGTAAAAATTCTTTCTTAACCAGATAGCTTGTTCTTTTCCCCCTTAATAAAGGAGTAAGTTCTGAGTGTTACTGTCACAATACTTTGTTGCTCTCTACTGTTTTTCTTCAATGTTTGCACTTTAGTGCTTCTAAGGGTACAAAATGACTGCTTTTTCCACCTTATACATATGTCATTCTGGAGTTATATTTAAGGTTTAGTCACTTCATTTTTGGACAACTGCAGTAAATTGTATAAGCTCTGGCAGAATCTTTCAACAAATATGAATAATAAACAAAAGCAAGTATTTCACTCTACAGTTCATTGGATTAAACCTTACAGTTATGCGAAGGTGAAGAGAATAGCTTCTAGAAATTACTCTCTAAACTGGCTGTCGGTATACACATAACTGTTAGAAGAAAAAAATAAGTGTTTTAGAGGCACAAAATGCTATAGGGTTGTACTAGTTATTTATTGCTGTGTAACAAATTGCCTCAAAATTTAGTGACTTAACATAGTAAACATTTGTTATCTCACAATTTCTGTGGGTCAGTTGTTTGGGAGTGGCTTAGCTGAGTGGTTCTGGCTCAGATCTCTCTCTTGAGGCTGTAGACATCTGAAGGCTTCATTGGGGCTAGAGGATTTGCTTCTAGTGTGGCTCACTTACATTGCTGTTGGCAGGAAACTCCAGTTGCTTGCCACGTAGACCTCTCTTTAGGGCTACTCAAGTGACCTCATGACATGGTATTTGGCTTCCCCCAGAACAAGTGATCAGAGGAAGATAGAGAAAGCAAGGAGAGCCTCAATGCTTTTTTTTTTTTAAAGTTTCTTTTATTTAAAATAATAGGGATACATAAT
>NW_012153840.1:7230080-7232878 GCF_000956105.1 Propithecus coquereli
TGCCCTTCTGAAAACCTGTTTATGTGAAATATTATGATGGATTTAGTAAGCACCCATTACTTTAAAATTAGTTTTGAATCTTTAACATCTTGTTCAGATCTCAGTAATCAAAAAAACATTTAAGTAGTAAAATAAGTTGTATATACCAAGTTCTTTTGGGAATAGTATGCTTTCCTACTAACTGCTTTTGGCAGCTACTTATGCAGTTGATTTAAAGGTTAAGATAGCAGAAAATTCAAATGTTTAAGTGAGTCATTAGTGTAACCTAGCTGTGAACTTCATCACACACACACATACACATCCTGAAACAATAAGCTATTGTCTTACATAAGCAGTATCTGATAATGCTGTGCTCTAGTTGATCACAGGGTCTTTTTTTAAACAACCAGGAATTCCTCTTGAATCATATTTAAGTGATTGTTAATTATTAGTATCCTGATAATTATTGCAAAGTTGGAGCTTTGTTAGTCCTCTTTGTGATTTTGCTGAGCCTTTTGGCTTGTGCTTGGTTTCTTGTTTAACAGAGTTCTAGTGTTTATTAAATAAGGAAAATTTACAAAACACTAGAAAGTTGTTAAGATTGCTTAGGACATTTTAACGAACATTTGACTACAAATAACTTAAGCATGCCCAAATAATAAATACATTTACTAGCTTGGAGTTTTGGTTGGAATTGTGATTTGTATAGCTAACTTTGTGTAAGATATGATACATGTCTGTACATTAGGTAACTAGGTCAGAGAGTACTGTTAATGTAAGAAGCTTTTGGTAAAGTGACCTGTTTGTGCCAGTGTAAAATAATTTTTAATTGGTAAAATTTGCCAGTATATAAGCAACCATGCAATACATTTGACTGTGAAATTTTTCCTTATATGGTTATGTTACAAAATGATATGACCTTTAATTTATAAACCACTTGGTATTTGAGGAATCCTCATAGCCTATTTGTCTTGGGTTTTGCATCAGCAATTGAAGCCATGGATCATGTCCTAATTTTAAAGTAGTTATACACGTGACTTCTAAGGGTTTTGGTTAGGCTGTTTTGGTTGCAAGAAACAGAGAAATCTTTCAAGTCATCTCAGGATATTGAAGAAAAGTGGAACAGAAATTTAAGCCATATGAGTCAGGCCTCAGTAAAAAGCAACAGCCCCAGGTTCAGTAGTGCCTCCTCGATACTGGATAGTATTAAGGATAGAGATCCCACTCAGCTTTAGTGACCAGATGCCTTGTTGCCTCCTCAGCAGTGAGAGTTTGTTGTGCCATACCCTAGTGCCAGGGCTGTATATGATTGCCCAGGCTGGGTATAGCAATACGGCTACTACTCTAAAGGGGGACAGTGTGAGCATTGTTGTCCTGGACTAACCGAAAGAGAGCTTGTGAGCAAGCATGGCCACGTAGCATCTCTAGATAGAGTGCTGACGCTGCAGCAGGGGAGAGTCCTTCCTACGAAAACCCATTCCAGCACACATGGCCACACATACGCTCAGCAGAGCATGCGTGTGCACATTCATTGGCACCTGTGCATGTCCCTTAGGTTACTGGAGGTCTCATTCTTGACTCCCTTCCTACTTTTGAGGTGAGGGGTGAGGGAGTACAGGGTGGGGTGAACACAGTTCAGGGGAAGTGTGAGTAGGCGAGAATGTGGGCATGTGTCTGTGTGTATGGACTGCACTGGAAGCCTCCCTACTGGGCAGAACCTGGCTATGCTGGGCAAGTGTATCCACACAAGAGCAGCTTGGCTTAATTCCTACTGGGACACAGAGGCTATGGCCACTGATTTAAATAGACGTTTGATATATGAAAATGTCATTCAGGTGAATTTAAACTGAATGTTCCTTATTAAACCCAGAGCCAGCCTTCCCCCTGCTCCTCACTTTCCCACCTTTCTGTGTGGGTCACCGCATATGACTGAAGGAGAGTATGACTGATCAGTCTGTGATCCTGCTTTCCCTGGCAGGGCCACTACATGAGGCTGTTCAGGTTAGACAATAATATGCTAACTTAAATTTTTTACTGAAGGAAGGCACTAAACAGCCAGGGCTGGCCCACCTAATCCTCTAATATTATTAACTCAGCTGTATTATCTCTGGTTTCTTTGTGTCTTTATGCCTCTGCTTCCACTTCCACTATGAAGGACTTTTTGTGTCTTTATGTAAAATTTCCCCAAAGAGAAGGTGTGATAGGTCATTAGTTATTACCACTGTTGGTTAATGGTTTGGGGTCAGACCACCTAATAAGCTACCCACCAGCCCCCAGATGGACTGCCCTTAGGCTGGGTGCTCACCCCTAAATTTGTGTGCTTGTGTGGAGGGACACAGTTGGAGCTGAGGGAATGGGAGACATTCTGGACCATGTGGTCTATGGAAAGGGAATGTCTTTTCTTCTGTTATATCCTGTCATGTTTTCCCATCTTCCTTTTCCCTGACATCTGATATGGCTATTGTTGCTTTTGATAGCTCATTCTATCTAACAGTTTATTTTGCTTTAAGAGATTACATAGTCATAACTGATAGTTATGATCCCTTTTTTAGGTGAGATCATTTTATTGCACTTATCTTCTTTTTGTTTTCTGTGAATCTACCCACCTACCTGTCTACCTATCTGCCTACCCAAATCAGTGTTTCCCAAACTGTATTTATAGCATACTGTTAATAATATGCTGGAAATATTTTAAGTATTTTGAGGTCAGATAAATTTATAATGCACATTAGCACCTTAAAGCCTCAGAAATGTCTTATAGTATAGAGGTTTTTTTTGGTTATGTTTTTGTTTTTCCCCCTTACTCCAAAGAATATCTT
>NW_012153840.1:7234233-7237603 GCF_000956105.1 Propithecus coquereli
ATTTGTGGATTTACTCTAAAACTGTCACAGAGGTTCAAAGGAGAGAGAGAGATGACTGATTAAAAAAATGTTTTTCCTTTTGATTAGTTATCTTCAACAATGGTTTACTTTGGTTATTAGAGGAGAGTGATAGGATCGGAACCTCATATTCTCCCTCTACCCATGATGAGATATCATTTATTTCCTACCTTTCTCCTATTCTTACCTCAGATTTAGTCTTATTTATTTATTTATTTAGTTATTTTTGAGATGGGGATCTCAGAGTGTTGCCCAGGCTGGTCTCGAATTCCTAGCTTGAAGCCATTCTCCTGCCTCAGCCTCCAGAGTAGTACAGGCATGAGCCACCTTGGCTAACTAATCTATTTAATTAAAACTGTACTTGGGACACACTGCCTAAAGTTTTTTTGGTTTGGCTACTCTTATTTCCTACCATTTAAGTACCTTTTCTTTAGTTCTTTAACCTTCCCACTTCTTTGATTATTTCATATCTTGTGTTAATGTTTATTACTTACATTTATATTTTAGTGCTAATTGTGTTCTTTCCATTAGATTGTAAACCTCTTGAAGGCAGAAAGTTTTCCTATAACTATACCAGTATGTATGCTCACATTTAGAATTAAGATGTATTCTGAAAAAGACAATTCATTGAATCTAAGATGCCATCATTTGTAAAATGCATCATTATTTTATGTACCACTAAGGATCAGAAAAGATGCTGCCAATTTAACTGTGTAAGACCTGCACCAATTCCAGTGGTATACAAATGTAAAACAAACACTGTGAAAGTCATTGAAATATGGTCCATCTATTTAGGCTTTCTTTTCACCACTGTGTATTCCCTGGAAAGCATGTCTGAAGATAGATCTTAAAGCAGATTATTTTCTTTCATAGGAACAGTATTATAGGTTGTGTTCTTACCCAAGGGTTTAGTATGAAAAATCTTAACTATGGCCAACAGTACAGTAAAAACAAACCTATAGTCACCACAAACCTATAGTCATTATAGTTAAATGACTATAGTTGCCACAGAATAGATATAACCATTATATATTTTGATTTGTAATATGTTATGTATATGTAATATACAAAAATACTTACCACCCTCCTGTATCATCATTTTGACCTGAAATGTGCTATAACTTTATTTTAAATACTGGTGTTCCTCATAATTCTGTCCATTAACTTCTCCCTCAGCACTGTCTTTCTTTAACACCTATTTGCTTCCAACTTGCCAGTTTATAAACAAAGCTCTAACCTGTCTCCTGAAATTCAGATCCATGTTGCCTTCTGCCTCTTTGGATATCTTTTGGGCACTAAGCTTCAAAACTTGCCAAGCCATATTTGTCCACTCTTAACCATTATATTATTGTAGAAAAGTAGGTAAGAGCTCTGGACTCAATCCACAGCCTACTGCTTATTAACTCTGTGACTCCAGGCAAGTTATTAATATTTATTTACCTTTTAGTGACTGTTTCCTCATCTGTAAAATGGGAATAATAATACTCATGAGTTTGTTTTGAGGACCAAAGTAATTAATATATAAAAGTACTTAAAAAGTCCCTGGCAATAGTAAGTGCTCAATAAATATAGGCTATTTTTATTATCACTGTTATCATTGTCATCCAGAGATGTAGCTTTCCACTATGTTTCCTTTCTTTTTTTTTTTTTTTTTTGAGACAGAGTCTTGCTCTGTTGCCTGGGCTAGAGCGCTGTGGTGTCAGCTTAGCTCACAGCAACCTCAAACTTCTGGGCTCAAGGGATCCTCCTGCCTCAGCCTCCCAAGTAGCTGGGACTACAGGCATGCACCACCATGCCTGGCTAAGTTTTTCTATATATTTTTAGTTGCCCAGCTAATTTCTTTCTATTTTTTAGTAGAGATGGGGTCTCACTCATGCTCAGGCTGGTCTCGAACTCCTGAGCTCAAACGATCCACCCGCCTCAGCTTCTCAGAGTGCTAGGATTACAGACGTGAGCCACCGTGCCCGGCCTGTTTCCTCTCTTTGTTATCTGCAACGCTCAACAACCAGGAGATTTGAAGGAGCAGTGGGTCAACTCTAGAGGGTTCGAATAAGTTTTCTTTAAGTACGAATTCTAAAATTTTTACTGTCCCATGAATATAAGGAAATGCTGCAAAACAGTGTAGTAATTTAAGTACCAAGTGAATGGCACAGACCATATGGTAATAGTGGAGTTGGGATGTTAATAAATGATCAGAGTGTTGTGGCTTAGCTGTTCCTCTTACTTGTGATGTTCTTGAAGGAGATTTATATAAGAACAATGGCAAATAGGAAAGTCAAATATTACTTTATTATTAATTGAGCTTTTGATGAAAATACCAATGTAGAGCGGTATGGTAAACTGGGTTGGAGCTTACTGCTTAAGCTTAAGGCCTAGGCAAGGGCTTTCCCATCCTCCTAAATCTCGCTGTCTTCGTACTAGGCTGGCTACCTAACAGAAGACCCAAACATTAGTCTTCCACAGCATGTGTGAGAGAAATGAGCAAGAGCAAGATAGCAAACTCTCATATATATGTGTAACTTTTAATCTTCATGCTTAAAAACAGGGTCCAGTAAGTATTGTGGACTCTGACCCAATAAGATTAGCGTTGCCTGTTCTTAGAGAGGTTAAAGAAGGCAGGGCATGGAGGGAGAGAGCAAGGCATCTTTTGTTGGTCCAGCTTCAGCTCTCCAATGAGGTTGGTTTAATGGCCTGTGAGGACCAACTGAAAACATGTGGCTATCTGTCTAGCAGGCCTACATTCTGACTTTTTTCAGGACAGTCCCTGGGACCTGGGGTCGGGGGACTGCGAAGTATTTTTCAAATGTAAGGATAAGGTTACCCTGTAAGATACAATTAAGAAAAAATGTCATGTGATAAATAAAAGTTGCCATTTGAAAAAGTGGCCCACCATCAGTGATAGCTATGGTGGCATTTTGGTAATATGCTGATTTGACTTTTGGTAACAGGAGTATAATTTTTGAGGAATATGATTATAGATTATTATATTAACAGAGCAAAGCTGAAGCCTAATCATATTATTCTCAGTCTGAAACAAAAATATGACAATGAAAGGGGGATGATTAAAGTGGAGGCTATTAGAGAGTCAGGCAGAGTGTTTCACTCAGCCTCTGCAGCCTCGGATGCATTGCTTGCTTGTAAACTCCAGAAGAGGGGGCCCCTCGACTCTGGTCACTTCACTGTACCTTGTGTGCGAGGAATGCAGTAGGCATTCATTTGTCAAATGAATGAATAATACTATTGTATGGTATTACTGAGGTAGATGATAAAGGAGATTGGTCTTAATCTCTTGACCCCAGTGCATACTCAGGAAGCTGACTTTGACAAATTCTTGATATTAACAATTTTATAT
>NW_012153840.1:7249433-7252078 GCF_000956105.1 Propithecus coquereli
GTTGTTTGGCTAATTTCTTTCTATTTATAGTAGAGACAGGGTCTCGCTCTTTCTCAGGCTGGTCTTGAACTCCGGGGCTCAAGCAATCCTCTCACTTCGGCCTCCCAGAGTGCTAGGATTACAGGCGTGCGCCACTGTGCCCAGCCAAGCTGTACTTTCTTGATTCGTTTCCTATACTACACTACATGCAGATGTATTTATTCTCAATATTTTTATGTAGATATTACTAAGTGCTTATTAGTTTTCAGATATATATTGTTTTGTT
This sequence comes from Propithecus coquereli, assembly GCF_000956105.1. Taxonomy (NCBI): domain Eukaryota; kingdom Metazoa; phylum Chordata; class Mammalia; order Primates; family Indriidae; genus Propithecus; species Propithecus coquereli. The sequence continues at coordinate 7,249,699 of NW_012153840.1, forward strand.
CTTAGGTGCTTTGTCGTAAAATACTTTGATTTTCATTTTATGACAAGAGACATCAAAAAGGCATTTTATGAGAGTGATAATGCATTGCCTTTTTCTTCTCTTTTAACAAATTCAGCAACTTTTCAATCCCAGAAATCTGTAAATATATTGTTTGTGGAAAATACAATGGGGATGGCATCAGTAGATGGTTTCTGTTAGGAAGTGGAACAGGTAGTAGTTTTTCCTGCCACGTCAATCACAGGTTCAGGACCCCTTAATATAAAGATGTAGAGAGAGCTAGAGTTAGCTTATAGCCCCTGAAATTATTTGAGGCTATGTTTTTCTCCCTCAAGTAGTTTATTGCAGTCTAATCATTCAGGAAGGTAGCTCTTACTGAAGATTTTTTGCTTTCTGGGAGTCAAAGATTTACTTGTAAGTAGAATAGTTAGTATGGGTCCTTCTCCCCCCACCTCCCCTTTAGACTATCCTGACTGAGGGGAGAGTTGTCTGGTTAAGTGTCTTTTTCTATGAGGAGCCCATATAATTTAAGTTTTCTCACTTTTGGTTTAGTTATTTGGGGTAGTTCCTCATCCTGTAGGAAGTGGCCGTATTTTCATCACTTCCTTAGAAGAACATAGATGCCGACAAATTCCTCGTATCCCCTAGTCCATTTTGCTTGGGTCTTACCCTTCTTGCAATTTTCTAGGATGCTAGTTGCCAGCCTTGCTGATGTGGGACTGGTTTTGAAATCCAAGGTCTCTTTTGAGGATAACAAAGGACTGTAGAGGATGGAAATGTTAAGGTTGCAAAATGCTTGTAGTGTACCACCTGCTGTTGATATGCTTACCGTAGTAATTTATGAGCCTCAGAAATTTAGGCCTTGGATACAGCTGTCATGAAGGTGAGCCTCAGCCCTGTCTGCGTCTCTCTGAAATGATTCACTTTAGGCTCCCAATATCAAAATAGACCCCTGCTTCTTTATGTTCTCCCTGCTTTCCACCCTTCACAGCTTCTTTAAACCTTCTTAAAATTGAAAAAAAAAATACTTGTCGTAAGACACTGCTAAAAAGAATCTAGCATCTAGGGGAGGTGTTAGAGAATTGAATGTCACTGGAGTACCAAGGAGAGAGGAGTTGGACCTGTTTTGAGCTCATCTGTGACTCCTGTTTAGTTTACAAAACTCTAATAACACTAATAATAATAGCTAATAATAGCTGCGTTTTTGAGGTTCAGTTTCATTTAGTTAGACACAGTGACAGTCGTCTGTTTTCTTTTAGGAGGTGATTGTTTAGGAGTAACTATATGTGCACTCTTAGTACCATGTCACAATCACTGTGGGATCCATTTACAGAGAAGATTTGGGGAGGGCATTAGCTTCCTGCTCATGGTGTTACTGAAAAAGAAACTGTGGCCATTTATTTAATTCTGGACAGAAGACCTGTTGTTTGTATTACATTAACTTAGAGGTCAGTATTTGAAATTTTCCGTTTGAGTGGCTATTATAAGAGGATCCCATAAGAATACTTATGACTATGAAATTAGCCAAATACATGGTGTATTTCCAAGATGAGGTAAACCTGTTGTACCTGGTTTCTGGAATGAATTACTGAACTGATGTTTGTTTTTATATGCAGAGAAAAAGTTATATGCTCGGTACTCTTTCGATTATAAACTTAATGGGTTATGAGAGAGATGACTTGGGCTTCCTTAAATGAAGAAGGTGTTCTTGTAATTTATCTTTCTTTGTGAAGCTTTGCCTGTTCTGTCGATGACAAATTCTGGGAGGGCATTGTCCTACATTTTTAGTGATAATACACTTTATTTGTCCTTAAATGATTTCTGACAAGTTTTCTTTCCTTCATATTTTCTATTAAATATTTTGCTTGACTTTTGGAGAGTTATAGGTTTGAAACTAATGTCTTCTACTTCTTCCTTTTCTTCTCCTATGGTTCCTATGGGTGCCCAGGAGTTGTATGTTTAATTTGGAAAAAGAGACTTGAGAAGAATCATACTTTCCATGTGGTTATGCTGCTCATGAAAAGCAAAACTTACTATGAAAGGATAGACCAGGTGATGCATAAGTGAAACATAACTGTTGTTTTAGAAATGATCTGTAATTTCAGGCCACACCTTCTAGGAGGCTACCCATCTAAGTTTCCTTCTCTCTGGGCAGTTGGTGTTAATAGGGGATTATCGGAGTGATATATTGGGCTTGTCTATTCATTTGGCAATAATTTTTTTAGTGCCTACTGGAGGGCACTGTACTAGGCACTGGGGATACAAAGATGAGTAAAGACGTGCCCTCATGGAGTTCATGACCAAAAGGGGGGAACAGATATGAACAAAAAAAAAAATCACTAAAATATGCTTTGAAAAGAACCGTAATGATAGTAGAAACATG
>NW_012153840.1:7252128-7253677 GCF_000956105.1 Propithecus coquereli
GTAGCTGGGATTACAGGTACCTGCCACCACACCTGGCTAATATTTCTATTTTTTGTAGAGATGGGGTCTTGCTGTGTTTGCTCAGGCTGGTCTTGAACTCTTGGCCTCAAGTGAGCCTCCAGCCTCGGGCTCCCAAAGTGCTAGGATTATGGGTGTGAGCCACTGGGCCTGGCCAAGCCTGTTTTTTTTTTTTAATTTTTAGATTCTTGCCCTTCTGTTTTTATTATATGTTTTAGTGAAGTACGAGTTTAATTAATGGTAGTGAAATGGGGCATACAAAATGACCAAGACACAGATTGTACCCTTGACAAATTTGCTCATTAATGAGAAAGATAAGATGTACACAACTGAGTACTAGGTAGAACAAAGTGCCTCAAGAGGTGATGATACTGGTTAAGAAAGAGAATCAGCTCTGGTTTGGGACATTAGGGAAGATTTGGTGTAGGAGGTAGTGTTTAACCTTTGTTTTGAAGGATTGGCAGGATTTGGACGTGTGATAAGTAGCTAAGAAGATTTCAGGCAGGAAATTGCATGGAGCAAAGGCAGAGAGGCTGGAAATCTTGGGAAATGATAAGTACTTTGGCTGCTTCCATGATGAGGATTATTAAATTGTGTTTAAGTTTTCTTTTTTAAAATTTTATTTCCTTTAAAATGTTCTGTAGCAGATGCAGGCAGACGTAGTTTTTTCAGCTTAGGTAATTTTATTTGACACTGAAGCTGGTAGCTATTCAAACTGAACTCTAAGAGTATTTTGGAGAGGGAGCCCTAAGGTGGGCTGGTTTCTCAGTGGAAGAATGGACTGATTTGGCTGCAACCACAGAGCACTGGAAAGGCAAGTTGAGATCATAGCATGTGGAGATTTAACACCAGGATGAAACTTTATTTGATTGCTTCATGTTCAGATTTAATACAAATTGTAATTATAAAATTAATATGTACTCATTGTAATCACATTCATACTATATTCAGCATAGTACCCATTCTGCTAGCATGCTTATCTACACATACAAGCATACATACCATCTTGAATTTTGCTTTTTATATTTGATATCTCAAATATATATTTTTCAGTTTAATACTTGCATTAATAATTATACCTTAGGTTTGTTCTTTTTTTAAAAACAACTGCACTGTGGGACACTATGGATGTATACTTTTCCTGTTTGATGGACACTTAAAGTACTTCTGATTCTTTGCCTCCCCATATCTGTACTGTCATACGATTGTACAGATACGTCTACAACATAAATTCTACGTGGAATTGCTGAACCAGTTGGTATGTGCATTTTTAATTTTGAAAGCTGCTATTAATAAATTGCCCTCTGAGATGTGCCAGTGTGCACACAGTGTTTTAGGGTTTTGATTTCCTTACCTTCTCATCAACCCTGGATATTAAAATTTCTTAATCTTTGCTAATCCAATAGGTGAAAAAGTATACATACTTTAATTTGCATTTCTTTGACCATGAGTGAAGTTGATGATCTTTTCATATATCACAATTAAAAAATACACATTTTGTGGTATCTATCTATAATAGTAACAGAGACAC
>NW_012153840.1:7254762-7256847 GCF_000956105.1 Propithecus coquereli
TCCCAGTAGTTTGTTTGACTGATTTTTTTGAGTAAACTGTTTTTGCCCTGTAGCATTGGCTCCTGTCTGGTTGGGTCCTCTGCAGCTCCTGCCCATTGCCCAGGGATGATTTAGAGAACAGTAGCTCTTATTCTGGCTAAGTCTTGGACTTTGATCTGTATTGTTGTTTCACTTGGGGAAAGATGTCAACAGAGGCTCATAGTAGATGGTTTCTATTGGTTTTGATAAAACCAAATGTATTATTCTCTTCCTTTTGCTTTTATATATACTTTCACGTTCAGTTGCCTGTTCTTCTTCTTAGTAAAATGTCCTTAAGATTGTGGTTCTCTGCATTTTAACCCCCTCATTTTGCATATTTTTCCATATTTTTATGCCTTTTCTGTTTGGAAAGTCATTTTTCGTTGGCTTGGTTTTAATCATTTAAATTACAATATCTCCTCTTTTTCCCTCTTGACATCCCTTTTCTTGTTACCAATTTTTTCATGTCTTAAGGTTTTTTCGTAATGTAAAGTCCCTTGGCCTTTTAGTTGTAGTTTTGATTAAAGTGGATATTTTCTTGGGCTTGTAATTAGATTTTCCTTTCTTTTAGTTCTTCATGGGGAGATTGAAGATGATGCTGACTGACACTTGGGTCAGTGGCCCAATTATGTAGGACGGGACTACTGTGAACTTTGAGCGTCTTGAATACAGCATTTAACTTAGCTTGTGGATATTTCCATTTCTGCTTGACAGTTTACTGGCTTAGAGGCACTGTCCTGAAAAAAATAACAATAAATATAAAGTAGACAACAAAAAAGCCCACTTATTCTTGTGTACCATGCCCATTTGAGTCAAAGTGAGATCTGAGAACTGGGTGACTACTATTTATAACTCTAGAAACAATATTTTGCTAAAAGATGTGATGTTGATTAGATAGGAGAGAATTACTGGGTCTTTTAAAAACATTTTGTATGTGCTGTGTAATTCATGTTTTTTCTTGCTTTGCAAAAATGTCTTGAACCATGATAGATTCTGCCTTATAAAAATAAGCTTGAGGCTGAGCACAGTGGCTCACGCTTGTAATCCCAGTGCTTTGGGAGGCCAAGGCAGGAGGATCACTTGAGGCCAGGAGTTTGAGACCAGCCTGGACGACATAAGTGAGACCCCATCTCTACAAAAAATAAGAAAAATTAGCCAGGTGTGGTGGCTCACTTCCGGAGTCCCAGCTACTCAGGAGGCTGAGGCAGGAGGATCCCTTGAGTCCAGGAGTTCAAGGTTACGATGAGTTATGATCACCTGGTCAACAGAGTGAGACTCTGTCTCAAAAAAAAAAAAAACCAAACAATCTTGATATGACTCCTAGCCAGTGTGAGCAGACCTGGATTCCAGTTCCACCAGAACTGTGGGCTTAGAGTATGATTATGTGCTCTGCTTTTGTAGCTGTCAAATAGGGACAATAGTATATAAACTGAACTGAAAAAATAGATATGGAAATACTTGGAAAATGTAAAAATAGTCCATAAATCTGAAGTACTTTAGTTATCTTTTTTACATTCAGTAACTCAGAACTTAGGACTACTGTGGCCCACAACCTTTACTTAATCTAGCTGTATTTGTCCTCTATAATGTTGTCTGGTGAAATCCACTGCTCCCCTAACCCCAGCACCTGGGCTGGAGTGCAGTGGCATCATCATAGCTCACTGCAATCTCCAACTCCTGGGCTCAAGCCATCCTCCTGCCTCAGTCTCCTGCGTAGCTGGGACTACAGACACATGCCACCACACCCGGCTAAGTTTTCTGTTTTTTTGTGGAGACAGAGTCTCGCTTTTGCTCAGGTTGCACTTTCTTTTTCTTTTCTTTTTTTTTTTTGAGACAGAGTCTCACTCTGTTTCCCAGGCTAGAGTGCTGTGGCGTCAGCCTACCTCACAACCTACCTCAAACTCCCGGGCTCAAGTGATCCTCCTTCCTCAGCCTCCTGGGTAGCTGCGACTACAGGCACATGCCACCGTGCCGGCTAATTTTTTCTATTTTTAGTTGTTTGGCTAATTTCTTTCTATTTATAGTAGAGACAGGGTCTCGCTCTTTCTCAGGCTGGTCTTGAACTCC
>NW_012153840.1:7256897-7257758 GCF_000956105.1 Propithecus coquereli
GTAGTACTTAATAAATACATATAATATTCTTTCTTTATAATTTTGCCTTGTATTAGGTAGGATTAGGTTCAGCAGTGAGTGGCAGAAACCCAAAATAACAATGACTTAACCAAGGTGGAAGTTTCCGTTCTTTCATGTAACTCATAGGCAGTTCTGAGCCAGTGTGGTACCTTCATGCTCATTAGGGGACCCAGCCTTCAACATGTAGCTTTCTCCTTTTAGTCAGAGATAGCTTCTCCAATTTCTCATATCAGTTCTGCATTCTCACCAGCGGGAAGGAGGAAAGGGCAAAAGCTGCGCACATCCCCATCCTGTGAAGACACTTCCCAGAAGTTGTACACATCACTTCTTCTCTGTCCCTTTGATTATAACTGAATCACAGCGTCACAGATAGCTGCAAGGGAAGCTGGAGGTGGCTATGTATCTAGTCAAAAATCAGGGATCCTCTTACTTTGAAGAAGGGAAGAATCAGTATTACACTGTATTTGGCAGTCTGTGCTATAAATCCCAATGGATCATGTAGTATTAACACATTTGGTAATTTGATCTTCTCTATTGTTTATAAGAATGCTACTATGAGTTTAGTATCCAGTACAGAATTTTCACTAAAATGTGTCTTGATATAATGATGGCTTTGGATTTTTATTGCCAGGTAAAGTTTCTAAGATGAACTAGCTGCCTTCTGATTTGAACATTCTGATCTTAGTGGCATAATTTGCCCTGTATATTTTTTTAATTTCATGTGATTTATTATTGTAGGAATAGTTTCTGAAATTTTCTAAATTTTTATACACTAAACATATAATTAAAGACTTTTAATTCTTACCATTTGTAAACTAGAAAAATATACAGACATCTTGT
>NW_012153840.1:7267398-7274495 GCF_000956105.1 Propithecus coquereli
GGTGCTATTTGAATAGGGGACTAGGAGAGCAGGTTAGGACAGTCCAAGCAAGGGTCAGCCTGAGGCAAGAATGAATACGGTCTGCATGGGGTCAGTAAAGAGAACCTAGCTGGAGTATAGAATCTGTGGGGAGGAATAGGGTGAGACAAGTTGGGTAGACCAAAGGAGACAGACCTGGAATGCTAGGCAAAGAGTCTTTGTTAGCATCTGAAAGGACTGGGGAAAGGTGATAAAGCAGCAAGTCAGCTAGAGACTGGAGGGCCAGTCTGTCTGGGTACTTTTGGCCCCAGATTTGTAATGTGGGGTTAGGAAGTGCTGGCCAGTCCTGGTAGAGAGGTGTGTGTGCACTTGTGTGGTGTGTTAGAATTGCTTCCTGCCACTGCTAGTGTTTGATTAGGTAAGACAGAATGAAGGAAAGAGGTAGCCATGGGACAAATGGGCTTTGAGAAGTCTGAGTTGTTGGTAAAGTACCACGGTTGGCTTTTATTTAGTATCATATTTTATGCAAAATTAATTTTACCAAAAACCGTAACCATCAAATATAGAAGTCATTTTAGTTTTTTATTAAAAGCATAAATCATAGTTTATGTATAATTCCATTTCATCTCTTCTCTTGTCTCTCACCCCAGACGCCCACTGATTCATTCTTGATTGTCTTTATTCTCTCTTCTGCCTCCTCCCCTTCCTTCCCTTTCTTATTATTTCCTGTTTATTCTTCAGGTCACAGTTTAGGCATCATTTCATCTAGAAAGCCTTGCTCAGTCACGGTTGTGCCCAGGGTGCCCTCCCTGGCACCTTTACTGCCACGTGGTCTCTCTTACCACACTGCACTGTAATTGCACTCATACTTGTAGTGGCCTCTGCTACGCTGTGAGCTCTGAAAGCACACGGACTAGTTTTGTTTGCTATTAAATCGTTATCTGTCAGGGCTGGTCAGGTACATGCTACGTGGTTAGTAATATTTGTGCAATGTAAAGGTTGGACTTTTTTGTCTGTACTTTACAGTTTCCTTAAAAAAAAAAAAAATCTCCTTAGTAGACACTTTCCTGCTTCTGTGTACTCCTTACTGTTGTTATTATTTATTATGATTGTGTTTTTTAATATATATATTTCTTAAGTATTTCCATGCTATGGGCATTTAGGTTATTTCCATTATTCTTTTTCCTACTATATCTAGTACTACTACCATAAACTTTCTTATACATATAGCACTTCTTTTTAATACTTTTAAATTAAAAATGGTGCTGGGTGCAGTGGCTCTTGCCTGTAATCCCAGCACTCCCAGCTGAGGCAGGAGGACTGCTTGAGGCCAGGAGTTTGACACCAGGCTGGGCAACATAGCAAGTCCCCCATCTCTTAAAAAAAAAAATTTGGCCGGGCGCGGTGGCTCACGCCTGTAATCCTAGCTCTCTGGGAGGCCGAGGCAGGCGGATTGTTTGAGCTCAGGAGTTCGAGACCAGCCTGAGCAAGAGCGAGACCCTGTCTCTACAAAAATTAGAAAGAAGTTAATTGGACAACTAAAAATATATAGAAAAAATTAGCCGGGCATGGTGGCGCATGCCTGTAGTCCCAGCTACTCGGGAGGCTGAGGCAGGAGGATCGCTTGAGCCCAGGAGTTTGAGGTTGCTGTGAGCAAGGATGACGCCGCGGCACTCACTCTAGCCCAGGCAACACAGTGAGACTCTGTCTCAAAAAAAAAAATTGACCAAGCATGGTGGTACACAACTGTAGTCCCAGCTCCTGGGGAGACTGAGGTGAGAAGATCGCTTGAGCTCAGGAGTTCAAGGCTGCAGTGAGCTATAATTGTACCACTGCACTCCAGCCTGGGTGACATAGTGAGACTCCGTCTCTAAAAGTAAATAAAAATTAAGAAAAAATGATAAAGGAAAACCATACACTAAAGCACATATTTTTTTAAAAAAGGTATAAAAAAAACATAAAAAGTTATATATGTTTGTTAATATTGTTTCTAACTTTGAAGTGAGTGGCCTATAAAATGATATTTGTTTTGCCTAAATTTTATTTTGAACAAGGAAATGTATGTCTTAATTCTTATTCAGATTAAACAAATTATAAAATGAGGCAACTGTGATGCTTAGACTAGGGGAGAGACACTGATGGGGTGTGTGGGTGGTACTGTTTCAAGTAGGTTATTCAGGGATAGCTTCTTTGAAGAAATGACATTTGAGGAAGGCCTTGAACAGGGTAAGGAACCATGCAGAGATATGGGAATAGAGCCTTCTAGGCAGAGGGAACATCAGGTACAAAAGGCCCAAGGTGGGAGCCTGTCGGTGTAGTCAAGTAACAGTGGAAAATCTCTGGGAGAACAGTAGGAGGTGAGATCAGGAGAGAAAGGCAGGAGCCAGGTGATATAGGTCCCTGTAGACCACAGTAAGGCTTCTGGCTTTCACTCTAAGTATAATGGGATGCCACTGAAAGGTTTTCATCAGATTGTGACAGGATCTGATCTCTGTTTTGGAAAGATCCCTTTGGCTGATGTGTAAAAGTTAGACTGCTGCCAGTCAGAGTGGAAGTGGGCCGATTGGCTAGGAGGCTACTGCAGGAATCAGGTGAGATGCGATGGGGGCTTGGATTAGGGTGGTGGTGGTGAAGGTGATGAAGGGTGGGCGGCTTTGGGATTTGGTGAAATGATGTGTCCTGAGAGATGAAAGTCTTACCACTAGTTAAAAAACAGCTCAAGACAAACTATTAGTGGTATTCAAAATATCTTTCTCTTCAAAGTATTTGGTAGATTCTATATCCTTGAAATTCCTTAGTTGGAGAAAGGAAGTAGGAAAGATAAGGGCTGGGACTTGGTCTTATTGTGAATCCATTTGCTGGTGGAACAAGAAAGATTCCATAACAGGAGATGTGTAAATTCTCCTCTGTAATGGTCATTTATTTAATATAAAAGCTATGTCTAAAGAATGTATGCTTGGATAAATGATCTGAATTCTGATGTTTACTGTGGTTATGTTCAACTAGACCTGTTTAGTAGTAGCTGTGAAACATGTTGCAGCAATAATAAGAAATGCAGTGGGTGCCTTTTTCCTGTTATCAAAATCCATTAACAGTTTTGCTGTGCTTGACTGCTTTTCTTTGTTGATGCCTTATGGTTCATACTAACGCTGTAGATGTAAAGGACATCTATTCTACTATGGTTTCTCAAGGTCTTACAAACAATGATGTTGTATTTTGAGTAAACATCTGTTTATTCCATGTGATGATAGATGCTAGACAGTTACAGTTTGCTTGGATTCTGCTCCCCTTTGGATGGATTTTATCTAGGTAGAGAAGGACATTGGATCATGTTCTTAAGCTTTGTAGCACTACATTGGCTTATGTGAATGCTTCACACTGTTGGATATTCTTTGTTGCTTTAGCTGTAGAAAAATGTTAGCTTAACTTGGTACACACCCCTTAGTGTAGAAGGTTTTGTGAAAAGTGAGTGAAGATACTTCCCAAGCCATTAAATTAAAGCGGACTGTCTTTTTTTTCCTGCAAAATTTGGCTTTGGGGTTATGAAATTTAAACTTATAATATTTGCTATTTGTAAGATATGCAGTCATCGTGTTATGTGATTGTTGGTTTTTGGTTTTTTTAGGGTTGGAGTCTTTTAAGATAGAATTTTAGAATCCTTGTTTTCTTAGCCACTTAAAGCTTGAGACCAAAGATTTAAAAACCTTTTTTGGGTAGCAGACTGGTTTATTAATCTGATAAAAACTGTGGACTCTCTTTCCAGGAAAAGACATACACTTTCATTCAACAGATTTATTCAGCATATATTTATTGAGTAGCTACTATCTGCCAGACATAGTTTATAGATGTTAGGATATACCAGTCAACAAAATAGGAAAAAAAAAAAAACCCAAACAAACCTAAAAACACTGCCTTTGTGGAGCTTATATTCTAGTGGAGTCAGTAAATAATAAACAATAAATGAGAACATTTATAGTAGATTAGAAATTGGTAAATGCTATGGAATAAATAGAATATGTAAAGGAGTTTGAAAGTCGGGCAAGGATGGTGGTTGTTGCAATGAAATAGGGAAGTCAGGATAGGCATCACAGGGAGGGTGCCATTTGAGAAAAAGGTTAAAATGATACATGAGTTAGCCACACTGAGTTCTGGAGCTTGAGCTTTCCAGGTAGAGGGAAATAGTCAGGGGGAATGGTCCTGAAGTGGGACAGGAAGACAACATGGTCAGAGCAGGATGAGCAAGGGGAAGAGTGGTACGTCAATTCCTAGGGCTGCCATAACAAACACAAGCTTGGTGGCTTAACATAACAGATATTTATTGTCTTACAGTTCTGGAGGCCAGAGGTCTGAAATCACGGTGTCATTCGGCAGGATTGGTTCCTGCTGGGTGCTCTGAGGGAGCATCCATTCCACGCTTCTCTCCTTTTTTCAAGTGGTTGCTGGCAGTCTTTGGCAATCCCTAGGAACTGTAGGTTAGGACATATCCATCATTCCACCCACTACATCTGTATCGATTCTTAAGATGGTTGTAAAATGTAGTATGTACCGGTAAGCGGATGGGGGCATGTGGATCTCTGGTGCCTCTGGCAGACATTTTAAGGACTTTGGTTTAAATTGGAATGGGAAAGCATTGGAGGGTTTTGAGCAAAGAAGAGACATGATGTGATTTGCATTTTAAAGGGATCCCTTCTGTGTTGACAGTAGACTGAGGCTAATGGGTAGAAATGAGGAGATATGTGGGAGGCTATTGTAATAATAATCATGCGAGAAATGATAGTTCTTATACCAGGGTGGTAGTAGGGAGGGTGGTGAAAAGTGTTTGGCTTCTGGATGTATTTTGAAGGTAGAGCAGCAGTATTTTCTGATGAATTTCATTGTAGGGTAGAGGTGAAAGAAAGGAGTCAAGGATGATTCCAAGGTTTGGGACTGAGCAGCTGAAAGGATGGAGTTGTCAGAAAGCTGACAAAGGAAGGCTGTGGTTAGAGCAGGTTTTTCAGGGCAGATCAAGAGCTTAGTTTGGGACACACTGAGTTTAACATAGTATTAAATACCCAAGTGGAGGTGCCGAGTAGACAGTTTTAAGACAGTATGAGCCTGGAATCCATGTGAGAAACCTAGGTTGGAGATACGTAGTTGTGAGTCTGTGGCAAATGTAATTAAATCAGGGAACTTGGAAGAGATCACCACTGAAATATAGAGAAGAGAAAAGGGCCAAGAATAAAGCCCTGGGACATTAAACGGTCTGGGAGAATAGTCAGCAATAAAATCTGAGAAGAGATCACCCAAAAAGGAGAAAAACCAAGAAACTATAGACTGTACTATATGGCATCCTGAAAGCCAAGAGAGAAAATTGTATTAAAGCAGGAGGGGGAGATGAACTGTGTCAAAAATCTGCTAAATCAGATCAAATTAGGACTGAGAATTGATCATTGGATTTAGCAATGTGGAGAGGTGATCTTGGCAAGATTAGTTTTGATGGTGTGTTTGGGTCAAGAGCCTTGTTGGAGTGGGTTTTAGAGAGAATGAGAGAATGTGTATAGCACCTTTTTGGAGAATATTTGCTGAAAGGGAGAATGAAGAAATAGGGCTAGAGCTAGTGGAAATTTAGTGAAGACATTTATGGCAGTATCACACTGCCTAAAAATTTAACGTAATTACAGAGAATTGATGGGTCACCCAAATCCCTCCATGAATCTGCCGTTTAAAAACTGCTTGTCAGCAAAACTATGGGGCAGTAACCTCAGTTCCTCCCTTGAGATTTCTCTTTTATATTAAGAAGTTGCATGGCGTGGTAATTAGACTATGAGGAATGAGAATTTCTGTCTTCAGTTTTCCTTGTAGGAGTAGGCCGTGGTACAAATTGGCCTTACATTTTTAGAAATTTATTTTACACTTAGTATTTACCCAGGCCCTGTTGTACTTGAAGTTAATCTTTGTAACAATCCTATGTAATAGGTATTATTATCCCCATTTTATAATTGTAGGAAAATGGAGGCATAGAGAGATTCAGTAACTTGCCCAAAGTCCCCCAATTAGGAAGCGGCAGAGTCCAGTTTTGGACTCAGGCAGGCTGACTCCAGAGTCAGTGCTTCTAACCACTGCCTGTGCTCTCATGCTTCATTAATTGTGGGTGCTAATAAAGCATGTGAATGTGGGCCACGGAAATGAGGTGGAGGTGCAGGTATTGAAGGGCAAATGCTGCTTGGGAAGTCATTGAGATTTTCATCTGAAAGATTCTGTAAAAGAGAAAACATTGTCTTCATAGATTTTTCTCAGATGATATAAAATGAATATACTAAGATTATAATAGTTTTTATTCTAAGAACTTGAGAATTGCTTAGTTTCTTCTAGCAGAGAGGTAAGCATCCTATTCCATTGTGTAAAAGTTGTTGGCTAGCACATGGATCTACTTTTTCTATTTCTAGCAGGTGAAATTGCTCCCTTTCCACCTGTACTTTATTTCCTGGCTCTTTTGACAGTAGGGCTTGATACTTTGGTGTACCCTTGATGGCATTGTTCTCTTGGATCAAATGACCTAAATTACTGGCTGTTTATTGTACAGTGGTCCAAGTGTGCCTTTGAGACCCTAGAGTTAACATTGGTGATTCTGAGTCATTGTGGCTTGAAGAGCATGTCACTGGGGATCTCCTAGTCAATGGGATGGTGTGTTTGGTTTGATATAGGTTGTATACCGCTTTTATCTGTCATGCTGGTTTTTAGTCTTTGCTTTCTGAGGTAAGTCAGGCATGTTGTTCTCCCTGTAATCTCTATCCAATATAGTCCCATCAGGACTAGCCAAAGCCAAGAAGTAGGGGAAGAAATAGTACACATGAGGGTACTGGAACCTAAATAGATTGTCATTTACCCCAAGGTATAGGTCAAATTGGTGATAAAGCTGGCATTAGAGCCCAGTTCTTCCATTCTTTGGTTAGCTCTTCACGTTGTTGACTGTTTCCTTTGCTGTGCAGAAGCTTTTTAGCTTGATGTGATCCTACTGGTCCATTTTTTGCTTTGGTTGCCTGTGCTTTTCAGGTCTTACTGAAGAAATCTTTGCCCAGACCAATGTCCTAGAGTGTTTTCCCTGTTTTTCTTCTAGTAGTTTTTTTTTTTTTTTTTTT
>NW_012153840.1:7275038-7282024 GCF_000956105.1 Propithecus coquereli
TAACACTGTATGGCTCTTTTTTTTTCTTTGAATAAATAATGAGTGTCACTTCTAGGCACTGAGGATGTGGTGATGAATAAATAGAAAAAAATCTCTGCTGTCATGGAGCTTATATTGTAACAATTAAGTGTCATCTTATATTCATAATTATTTCCTTAGAATAGAATATAAGTGATATTACAAATAAAAACTGTTCAGTGGCCAGGCATGGTGGCTCTTGCCTGTAATCTCAGCGTTTTGGGAGGTCGAGGCAGGAGGATCCCTTGAGGCCAGGAGTTTGAGACTTACCTAAGCAATATAGCAAGACCCTGTCCCTACCAAAAACCCCAAAACTGTTCACTAATTGCATTTCTAAACATCAGAATCAACTTTCTTTTAAAACTGTGAAAACGAAGTCTTCTACAGTATTTTTTATTTATTTATGTATAGTGTTTGCCCCCTCACACACAAGTGCTATCAAAAATTAAAATGTGTAGGGACCTCTGAAAGAAAGTTTAAGTGTCATCAGTTCCTGATAATTAAAGAACTTGGTTAATTGCTTTTTTCCACTAGATTGCTAAAGTGTATAAATTGATCTTATGATTTTTGGCATGGCTGAGAAAAATTTCAGGTAATTATAAATTTGACTGATAAAGTCTATATTAAAGTCAAACTTCAGGTTGTAAAGTTGACTAGTAATTTCTCATCCCCTGCTTTGTGTAATTCTCCTCTTCTGCTCTTATTTCTATAAATTCTCTAGAGACTTGGCAGCTTCTTTTTTTTGAGACAGAATCTGACTCTGCTGCCCCTGGTAGAGTGCAGTGGCTTCATTGTAGTTCATTGCAGCCTCAAACTCCTGGGCTCAAGTGATGCTCCTGCCTCAGCCTCCCGAGTTGCTGGGACTACAAGCTCACGCCATGATGCCTGGCTGATTTTTTAATTTTTAGTAGAGATGGTGTCTCACTTTTGTTCAGGCTGGTCTTGAACTCCTGAGCTCAAGCAATCCTGCCGCCTTGGCCTCCCAGATCACAGGCGTGAGCCACTGTGCCTGACCACTTGGCAACATCTTTAGTAAAACTGGATGGCTTGGGTGGATGGCATTAGATGTGATCCACTTGGCTCTGGGATGCCCAGTTTGAACTTTCACTCAAAGTGAAGTGTGTCTCTGTCTAGTAACAGGAAAACATTCCTTTAAAAAAGGTTATAACCAATCTCAACTGAAAGAAAGTTAGATTACTTGTTCAACCTACACAAGAAACAGCTTCCTATTGTTGAGTGTAGGAGTGGGACTTTTAGGACAACAGTCTGTGCAGGGTGATCACGATGAGAATTATTTTGATACTTTAATTCGGTGGTCCCCAAACCCCAGTCCCCAACCAGTACCGTGGCTTCTTAGGAACTGGGCTGCACAGCAGGAGGTGAGCAAAGCTGTATTTACAGCCACTACCTATCGCTGGCATCACCACATAAGCTCCACCTTCTGTCAGATCAACAGGGGCATCACATTCTCACGGGAGAATTAACCCTACTGTAAACTGTGCACGCGAGGGATCTAGGTTGCGGCTTCTTATGAGAATCCAATGCTTGATGATACGAGGTGGAGCTGAGGCAGTGATGCTAGCTCCGGAGAGCGGCTGCAAATACAGATTATCATTAGCAGAGAGGTTTGACTGCATAATAAACGTAATGGGCTTGAATCATCCCCAAACCACCATCCCCCACTACCCTGCCCGGTCCTGTGGAAAAATTGTCTTCCATGAAACCAGTCCCGGGTGCCAGAAAGGTTGGGGACCACTGCTTTAACTGCCTGACTGATATATTAGATAAATTTTATATAATGGCTTGTACTTGAAGTGAGTCAGTTCTTGCTGTTTACTTAGTGTGGTGAATATAAAAAAGGGTTGGAGAAGGAGAAATGATCTAGCTGCTTCTCTTATTACTTCTAATAACCCGTTCTTCAAGGTAGATGGTATTACTACTAATTTCCAGATGAGGAAATGGAGGTTCAGAGAGGTTAATTTATGCAAAGTCTCACTGCTAGTAATATCAGATTTGGGCTTCAAATGAGGTCTGAGTAGTTGAAGCTTTTTCTATCATACTGTTTTTCTTTAATTTCATGTAGAAAATAAAATGTTTGTTCCCTTTTGTTTTCCCATTTTATTGATATTTTCCTTTAAGAAGTTCTAAAAGTTAAACCTAAGATAGGCTCTGCTCTTCTCTCCTTTCACAGTCAGTTCTATTATTAAATCTTTATGATATGAAACACAGGAAAAATGTTTGATGACACCTGATAGTATGTTTTTTCTAGAAGGGCTAAGAGAAAATCTAGATTTCTTAGGTAAGCCAATACCTTCCAGAAATTATAACAGCCATATAACTTACTGTTTTAAGTAGGTTGCAGTGTAAATGTTAGCAGATAAAATATTGATAACTTTCTTTCTTGATCTACTTAGAGTTCCTTCAAAGGTTAAAGTGCTTATTGGCTTCACACAGAATAAGTAGTTCTAATTTTTGACTTTGATGTTATTTTAACATTCAGTAAAAGAGAAAGTATTTAATGGAAAGCTCAAATATTGGTTTCTAGAGGAAGGAAAGAGGAAAACTTAGTTCTAAAATTTGGTAAATTGTACATTATGTACTTAAAATAGAATGAGACAATCTTTTGGGGGAAGAAAGTAACTGATAACTTTGGCAAAAAAAAAAAAAAAATCACTGAACCATTTAAAGTGAAATCAGGTCTCAGTAGCTCATACCTGTAATCCTAGCACTTTGGTAGGCCACGGTGGGAGGATTACTTGAGGCCAGGAGTTCAAGACCATCCTGGGCGATAGTGAGACCCCTGTCTCTACAAAAAAAGAAAAAAATTATCCAGGCGTGGTGGCGCATGCCTGTAGTCCCAGCTACTTGGGATGCTGAGGTGGGAGGATCACTTGAGCCCAGGAGTTTGAGGTTGCAGTGAGCTATGATGCTGCTGTTGTACTCGAGCTTGGGCAAAAAGAGTGACATCCTGTCTTAAAAAAAAAAAAAAAAGTAAAATCAACTTAGGAAATTTATTTAGGAAATGGTTTGTGAAAATAGAATGTATTATGTTATGAATGATAAGTAGGTTAAGAATTTAGGGATTATTACTATTGGTATGAAAACTGTACCAATTTGGTGTTTACTTTAATACATTGAAATTAATTATTAACCATGTTTTCAACTGAAAGATTTCTCAGTTAAACAGAAGTTTTGCTTGGGTTTGAGAGGCAGTGTTGTGTGATGGTTAAGAGCACAGACTTGGAAGCCAAGACTGCCTGGTTTTAAATCTGAGCTTTACCAATATAGAAGCTTAATATTAATGAGGAAGTTACTTAACTTTCCTGGGCCTCAGTTTCCTCAAATATAAAATGTGGATAATAATAATACCTACCTCATAGGATTATTATGAGAATTAGATGAGTTAATATATGTGAAGCTTAAGTGATGGGAGAGGTCAGATTTCTAATGTTTGTCAGCTACCTACCATGTATATTTAATGTTAGGTTTTAAAAAATACAGATATGGGAAAAATTTATAAAAAATTGAAAGGCTAGGTGCAGAAGGCCAAGGCTCATGACTGTAATCCCAGCACTTTGGGAGGCCAAGGCAGAAGGATCACTTGAGGCCAGGAGTTTGAGACCAGCCTGGATAACATAGTGAGACCCTGTCTCAAAAAAAAAAAAACAAAACTAGTTGAGTGTGGTGGTGCATGCCTGTAGTCCAAGCTACTCAGGAGGCTCAGGGTGGGAGAATTGCTTGAGTCCAGGAGTTTGAGGCTATAGTGAGCTATGATCATGTGCCCCTGCATTCCAGCCTGGGTGACAGAATGAGACTCTGTCTCCAAAGAAAAAAACAAAAATAAATTAAAGAATTGAAAGGAAAGATGATATTGTGAGAGAAGTTATGGGGATTAGATAGAGAGTCCACATGATTGAATTCTGCTCTGCTAGAGTAATGAAATACTTTTGACGGAAGCAGATGAGAGTTGGGGCACTGAAGAGTTAAATTATATGCCAAAGGATGAGCCCATTCTGTGATTATCTCCTTGAGAAGATGAAGTAAAAGTATGGTTCTCTTCTACATGATAGAATAATAATTCTTGTTTCATTCTTTTTTTAAGTCATTGAAGTAAATTAGGTTGGGTATAGATTTTAAATAATTTGCTGAAATGAAGATCCCAGGATAACGTGAAATTCGTAGAAGCAGTGAGTGGAAGCCAGAGTAAGTGGAAGAGAAACCTGAAAGATGTTGACAGGGAGAAAACAGGATCAAAGGAAGAAAGGTTCTGTTAAGGCTGGAGAACAAATGCATCTCAAGTGTTCAGGATTGCAGGAGGTTGTGGTCAGAAAATGGAATGTCTTGAATGGGTGGTTTTGGACATGGAGCAAGTTGTGGTTGTGTAAGTGGGTGGCTTCAGGGAGATGAAGACACCTAGGAACCAGATACCTGGTTAGACGTTAGCGAAGTATGTTCTTGTTGTCATCATGCTGGATTATGGGAGGACTCAGTTGAGAAGGAAGACTATGAGCACACGTCAAAGACTTCAATCAATGAGGGGGAAAGATCACCGAGAGACCATCCTATTAAAACTCTGGCAACTCTGTTGGGTGTGCTGGCGCGCGCCTGTAGTCTCAGCTACTTGGGAGGCTGAGGCAGTAAGATCACTTGAGCTCAGGAGTTCAACACAGTGAGACCCTTTATCTAAAAACACAAAAAACAAACTCTGTGGCAATTCTTTTGTGTAATTTTCTTTCTCATTGTCTTTGAATGTTATTGATATCAAATGTATACACTGTTTTGTAATTTGCTTTAAACATAACTTTTTAATTTAAATTAGTATATAAAGTCGTGGTAGATGTTCACTGTGGAAAAGTCAGAAAATAGGCTTAAAAATTAAGAAGGTTAAAAGCCTCCATAGATAAATTATCTAGTTGTGATATAATCTTCCAGATTTTTTTCTACATAGGCATATAAGTACATGTAAAAAATGGCATCACATTAGATATATTTTTAAAACTACTCTGTTTAGTAAAATATGAACACTTTCATATCTTTCAATGTTAATAAATGTACTTTGAAGATTATTTTTAATAATTTTTAACAGTATTCTATTATATGATTTACTATAATTTACTGGCTGAATTCAATTATTATTGAGCATTTCTAACATCTGCTCTTTTCCTTAACCCAATTGTGTATTATGTCTTTAAATTACTATTGTTTATAATGCTTGCATAGTGTTTTGGTGCATGGATATACTGAGAGTTGACAGTAGTGAAGGGTTACTTTTTAACCCCTGACCAGATCTACATATCATTTATGGAGGCCAATTCACACATGTAGTTATAGCCACACACATTAATGTTTTATATGTAGTACGAACTCCCAATATGCAGGGAACGGGTGGAAGTTGACCATGTCAGTCTGGATCTTTGTGCCATTTCCTAGACCAGAAGATTGATATTGAAGACTCTGGATGTTTAACAGTTTGGAATTTATTTTGCCTTGCTTACTGCAAGATAGTCTCATTTCCCTTTTTTCAGTGAAAAAGGGTAAATAATCATGGACCTTTCCCCCTCTTAATTAAGCATTAAAAGCCAAGTTGGGCATTTAAGTGTTATAAGAATCATGATAATGACACATAAATTGCCTTATATTTTCTTGTGTGGTGCTCTTGTGGACAGTACATGTGTTTTGCAGAATGCTTTGATTGAAAATATTTACATAGAAAATGAGCTTGTAATATGAACACATTGAAACAACGAATTTATCACCCCTAAAATAAATCTCAGTGTCTGCAGCATCCAAAGGCTCTTAAAAACTGATTCTAAAGATAGGATTGGACTGGAAAGACTGACTACTGACTTTTCACGTGACTCCTTCAAAGCGCTTTTCTGAAATGAGTTTTTCATTTATTTGTTAACTTGTTCATTATTCGCACATGACTTCCCTTCTCCCCTACTCCAGAAAGCAAGCCACAATCTTGTTTATCACTGTATCCCCAGTGCCCAGTTAATAAAAATTGTTTAAGGAATGAATGAATTGTATTAGATCTGTTTTCAATTCATTTAAGTTACTAAAGAATTGACAAGGAGCATAATTTTCCAGATACTTGTGAGTAAAATGAAATGAAGCAGAGGTTTATCTGGGTTGTTCTGTTGATGTAGAAAGATAACAGGGGAGCCCTGCTTTTACCTAAATAGGATTCTTCTGCTAAATTGCCTAGGTCCCAGCCACAGCTCCACCATTTTGACCATCTCAACCATTGTATGTTTTTCTAAGTCTAGATTCTGAAATTGTGGTTCTTATTCTAGTGTTAACACTCATGCATCTAGGATGGTACTGCAATAGAAATATTAGGTGAGCCTTAAATCTGAGTCACACAGGTAATTTCAAATTTTCTAATAGCCACTTTAGAAAAAAAGGGAATGGGTAAAATTAATTTTAATAATATATTTTATTTAACCTAATATGTTCAAAATATCATTTCAGCATGTAAATAATATAAAAATTAGTGATGAGATTTTTTTACATTTTTTTCGTACTAAATATTTAAAATCCAGTGTGGATTTTACACTTACATCTAAATTTGAATTAGCACATTTCAGGAGCTCAATAGCCACCCACATGTGGCTGTTGTCTACAGTGAAGATCTAAGGAATCATTTAAAGACAAAACTAAGCCAAAATGCTAATAATATAGATGTGGGCAAAGATGAGAGACTTTATAGTCTTTGTCAGGATAGCTTTTATATTTATTTTTTTTTAAAGGTAGTTTGTCATAGATTGGTTCATATGACCATAGTAAGTTTTTGCTGCAGGCTAGAATTTAAACATTGAAGAGCCAGCATAATAAAAAAGTGTTACAGGGCTGGGCGCGGTGGCTCACGCCTGTAATGCTAGCACTCTGGGAAACCGAGGCGGGTGGACCACTCAAGGTCAGGAGTTCGAGACCAGCCTGAGCAAGAGCGAGACCCCGTCTCTACT
>NW_012153840.1:7282531-7288537 GCF_000956105.1 Propithecus coquereli
AACTCCTGAGCTCAAACAATCCGCCTGCCTCGGCCTCCCAGAGTGCTAGGATTACAGGCGTGAGCCACTGCGCCCGGCCCCAGTTCTTCCTTTTCAAATATTGGAAAAAAAAAAGTTAGATCTAACTATATCTATAGTGTTTTATTAATTGCTTTACGGGAAAAGAGATCTGAAGCATATATGGCCAAATGTTAACATTTATTAAATCTTTGGCCAGGTGCGGCGGTGGCTCACGCCTATAATCCCGGTACTTTGGGAGGCCAAGATGAGAGATGGCTGAGGCCAGGAATTTGAGACCAGCCTGGGCAAGACAGTGGAACCCTGTCTCTACAAAAAATAAAATAAAAAAAATCTTAGTGGTGGGTACATGTTATCCCATATATTACTCTGTAATAGTCATCTGTATGCTGAAGTATTTCATGAAAAAATTTAAAGATACAAAGAATTTGATTCATAAAAGTAAAATGTGAATAAGAACATTATTTGATGTGTTATAAATTCTGGAAGTGATACTGTGCTTGTACTTTTATGTAGTGGTAGTATTTCTTTTACCTTCAATTAATAGTGAGTTGTAGAAAAATGGCAACTTATTTTCAGCATCTGGTTTCTTTGGATGAGACTTGTTACGAAGACATACCATCTGGATATGATTTAATGTAATTTCACATTATTGCTATAGCATTTCAAAGAATGGAATATTTCTTAAACATCTCTGTTTAGACAGATGTTTTCACTTACAGATCTTTAAATCGAGATGTCAAACAGTATTGACATTTTTGGAGTTTAAAAATTTTTTAAACTTTTTTATCATAATTCAATCAACAGAAATTCTTCTTTATTTGCTATTGTAGTAAAGGTACAGACCAGATGTTTACTTGTTCAGTGGAAATAGGTCTTATTATTTTTTTGAAGAAGTACATTTCTTTTCCATACAAACATTGATTTTCCCTGTCGAGTTCCTCAAAGCCAAAGTAAAGTTCCTGTCAAAGAAAGGTACAGTATGTAATCTTATTCCTTTCTTTGATCGATTTCTAAGTTTACTTTGTAGAATTTTATTTGGAGTGATGCTTCAAGAGGATGAAGTAAAACAGTGTCATGTATCAGAAACAAATTATTTGAAGTAGTAATAAGTTTCAGTCCAATGTAGGTTATAGCTACATTTTTTTTTTTTTTTTAAATCTGTCCTGCTGGATAGAGTGCAGTGGCATCATCATAGCTCACTGCAACCTCAAACTCCTTGGTTCTAGAGATTCTCCTACCTCAGCCTCCTGTGTAGCTGAGACTACAGGCATGCACCACCACACCTGGCTAAATTTTCCATTTGTAGTAGAGGCAGGGTCTCCCTCTTGCTCAGGTTGGTCTTGAACTCCTGAGCTCAAGTGATCCTCCTGCCTCAGCCTCCCAAAATGCTGGGATTACAGGTGTGAGCCACTGTGCCCGGTGGTTTTTAAAAATTTTTAAATTGTATATATTTATTTTTTTTGAGACATAGTCTTGCTCTGTTACACTATATAGAGTGCAGTGGTGTCATTATAGCTCACTGCAACCTCAAACTTCTGGGCTTAGGGGATCCTTCTGCTTCAGCCTCCTGAGTAGCTAGGACTAGAGACACACCCCACTACTTCTGGCTAATTTTTCTATTTTTTGTGGTCTCGCTATTATTCAGGCTGGTCTCTAATTCCTAACTGCAAGCATTCCTCTCGCCTTGGCCTCCCAAGTGCTAGAATTACAGGTGTGAGCCACCATGGCCAATCTAGATCTGTTTTTTTACTCAAAATATGTTTGTTACTGAGTATATATTTCTATACAACACAGTTGAAGCCCCTACCTTTATGGAATTTGTTAGAGCTGTTTGTATTTTGGTGTCTTTTCTTTGAATCTCTTTTTCTAGTCAATTACATATTACAAAATTGGAAAAACATATATACACACACATGTATGTGTATATGACACAGTTCTACTGTTTTACAGTATATACACATATTTACAGTATATACACATGTAGTTTTATATCTTTTCCTAAAATAGCATTTGCAGCATAAACAATTTCTCACAATTTTAAAGTCTTTAACAAACTTATTTAAAGGGCTTTCTTTTTTTCTGACTATAAAAGTATTATATGCTAATTATAAATTTTACATAATACAGAAATATATAATTTAGCAAATAAAAGTTTCTAATAGTTTTCACCTCCCAAGTGATAACTGTTACTAGTTTGGTGTATATTATTTCTAACTTCTTCTATAAAAAACATTTATGCTATTTATATTTTCTATCTTTTTTTAATTAACAAAAATAAGATTGTACTCTATATACTGTACTTTGACTTTTTTTAACTTAACCACAAATCATGAACATTTTCCCAAATAGGCACACAATATGTAGTCTATTTTTAATAATTACATGGTATTCCACAGGAAGATATGTTAGTGTTATAATTTAGCCAGTTCCCTCATGATGGATGTTTGGGTTGCTTCCAGTTGTTTGCTATTATGAAAGATGCAGTTAACATCCTTGTCAATATCTTTTCATAAGCCTGTGAGTATTTTTGTAGAGTGAATTTCTAGAAGTGGATTTACTGAGTCAAAAGTTAGGCACATTAAAACAATTTTTTGACCACCCTAAATTGTTCATTAAGGCATGAATTTTACAAACATTACTCATATTAGTGGTAATGGTGGAACTGGAGAGTATTGTGCCTTCTCCAAACTGCACAGTGAGAACCACCAATACTGTGGTGGCACTTATGACCCTTTACAAGGCCATGGCTCTTGTGGTCTACAGATGTCAGTTTACATATCTCCCTGTGCTTGTGGATTGGTTTGGTGACCCACTGTGTGTCAGGATTCCTTTTGATAGCTTTATGGAATGGATCAATGAAGATACCCTCAAAAAAGTTGCATGTGAAATCTCCCCAAACCAGTAAGAATTCAGGACTCTTAGAGCCTCACAGTGGCATCCAGCTCGCTCCTTGTCAACAGACTGAAGGCTTGGAGCAAACTTTAGCTGGTTAACACCATGATGAACAGGCTTAACACAGGTGCTCTTAGTAACTGGGTGTTTGTGGCCACCATGGTGCACATGAATCCTGTATCTGTGGTCTCTAACCCCTGGGCCTTGTGGGGCAGGGGAATTGTCTTCCATGGAAGTTAGGGAAGTGGTGGGGGGTGAGTGAGTGAAGCTTCATCTGTGTTTACAGCTGCTCCCCATTGCTTGCATCACCACCTTGCATCCCCCCATCTGTGGAAAAATTGTCTTCCATGGAATCGGTCCCTGGTGCCAAAAAGGTTGGGGACCGCTGCTATATGTGTCATAACCTTGCTTGGCCTTGTATCCCAGTCTGTGTGCTTTTTCTCGCTGGGTGGGGTAGGGAACCCTGTGCAGCGTAGAGAGCTGCCAGCATTGCCAGCAGCAGACCCTTGGAAGAAAGTGCATTACATCAAACCGCTTCTTCCTCCTAGCTCCTGGATGTACTTGTACGTGCCCATCTTGGCTTCCCTGGTGGCCGCTGCCAGACAGAAAGGTGACATGCTTTACATTTTTTTTTTTTTTTTTTTTGAGACAGAGTCTCACTGTGTTGCCCGGGCTAGAGTGAGTGCCGTGGCATCAGCCTAGCTCACAGCAACCTCAAACTCCTGGGCTCAAGTGATACTCCTGCCTTAGCCTCCCGAGTAGCTGGGACTACAGGTATGCACCACCATGGCCGGCTAATTTTTTTCTATATATTTTTAGTTGTCCAATTAATTTCTTTCTATTTTTAGTAGAGACGGGGTCTCGCTCTTGCTCAGGCTGGTCTTGAACTCCTGACCTCGAGCGATCCTCCCGCCTGGGCCTCCCAGAGTGCTAGGATTATAGGCGTGAGCCACCACGCTCGGCCCAACTCTTTGTATTATAGAAAACAGAACTTTCTGTCATGGTTGTTTCAAGCTTTGTTTTAGATAATCTTCAATATATCATTGTACTTTAAAAATAATGTGTTTTACATCCTTTAAAATGGTTCAGAATTCAGTATCTTAAGGTTGTCATTCTGAATTAGGCAACCTACCTATCATTTTGTGCGTGGACATTTATTGGGTTAGTAATTTCTTGTGGAATACAATGGATTGGGATTGGAAGTGCAGTATTTTAAGTAAATCTTCCGTATGTGATTATTTTTGTTTTTTTCTTGAAATTGCTTTTTTTTCCCCCCAAAATTAAATGCAACAGAAATTTTCCCCCCAGGTAAATAATATCTTTTACTCCATCAAACCATTGCCACAAATTAACAGAAAACACTGTTAGATTTAAGATTTTTAAAAATGTTTTTTAGGCTTAACCTTTTATTATAACCTAAATGGCTTAGATATCAAGAATTCTTTCTTCAGTTGGTGATTGTGACTTATGGAATCTCCTTGTTGCTTACCTGGTCCAAACAGCTTTTTGCAGCCCTTAGCCTAGAACAGGGATTGGCAAACTTTTTCTGTAAATGGTCAGGGAGTAAATATTTTAGGCTATGTGGGCCAGATGGTCCTTGTCACAATTATTCAACTCTACCTTTATAGGCCCAAAGCATAAGTACATGCTTTTACAACAGATGGGTATGGCTGTGTTCCAATAAAACTTTATTTACAAAAACAGGTTGCAGTCCAGATTTGGTCTGTGAGTCATAGTTTGTTGACTGCTGGCCTTTAGAAGATGCCTGATAAACATTTTTTTGCCTAAGAAGGATGGGCTCCTTCTCTTAAGTATACTGGATTCTCTTGGAACTTAGGGTGTGAAGTGGGTTTCCTTTGTCCCCCTCGTCAACACCCACATTTTTGAGACTTTGGAGCTCTCGTACTGTGAGAATTGAACCAAATGCTCCTCAGGGGCAAACACCAGTGTTGTTACATGTATTCATAAGTGAATGAATGAGTCAATTCACATATTTATTTTATCTTTTGTGTTATAAACTTAGGACTTTTGGGCACCTACCTGGCCCATAAATTTCTTCATTTTCTTTCGCAGGAAGGTATACTGTGCTATTCCATATGGTGGGCACTAGCCTCATATGGCTATTTAAATTAATTAAAATTAAATAAAATTTAAAATTAAGTTCTCAGTCACACTAGCCACATTTCAAGTGTTCAGTAACCACATGTGACCAGTTGGTGCTGTATTGGGCAACAAAGATACAAAATATTTTCATTATTGCCAAAGTTCTACTGGGCAACACTAGTTTAGAATCCTGACTTAGGGATTAAAGGAAAAATGACATGGAAATGGTAATAAAGTATAATGAATAAATGATACTTTCATTATCTTCTGGAATAGATATTGTGGTTTACACTTCTTTTCTGGAAATAATTTTTTACCGTGGTTAAAATTAGAGTATAGAGTATTTCTCTTTAAGTACATTGTATAATCAAATTTCCTCTTAGGTACGTCTATCTTTCAGTTATAGCTGAAAATCAAAATTCTGGAAACATGTTCTTTTTATACCTCAGAGTAGCCAAATATATAATATATATATAACTTTATTTGGAAGAAAGTCATTATGTTACTAAATAATTGTAAAGAAAAAGGTATCATTCAGCAAATGGATGTCTTTGTGAAGTCATAGTCTCCACACTGCAAACTAGGACTGTGATGATGCCAGGTGGTCCTTCTGTATCCCCTAACATCTTATCCATCCATCATTGCTTTTATTTCACCTATTTATTAAACCTAGGATTCCTGGTTCACTTTCTCTCCCCACCCGTCCTTCCCTTCCTCCTCTTGGACTGTTGACCTCACTTCCTATTTCACAGAGAAAATAGAAGCCATCAAATTGGAACTTCTCAATTTCCAATACTACATGTCTGCAATACCCAACTGTTTACAGTTTCTGATATACAATGTAATTATTGATAATAGTCAATTTATTCAAGTCAATAAATCTAAAGCCCAGTTTTCCTTAAGCCTTTAATTCAATTTATAAATCTTATTAGTCTAGTCATTAATCTAGTACATTTTATATAAAGATAAAAGAAAATAATTTATTCAATA
>NW_012153840.1:7292317-7292913 GCF_000956105.1 Propithecus coquereli
TGGCCATGTTTTACATTTTAATAGAAATCGCTAAGTTAGCCTCTAAAAAGATTGTACCAATTTATATTCCTGTGGGCAGTACATTAGCCATAGGGTTTTAAAGTACAGCATTTTATTGAGTGATTGCAGTGTGCCACAGTACTGTTCTAGGTCACTGTGATCCTTCCCATGTTCTTCATGCAGTGCAAGTACGGTTATTTCCGCAGATGAGGAAACTGAGGACACAGCTAGTAAGTGGGAGGGCTGTAAGTAACTGAGGCAGTCTGCTTCCAGAGCCTGTGCTCTTAATCACTAGGTGACATTTCTTCTTAGCTCTAGATTTGGCCAAAACACTCAATGCTGCTACAATATTCAAAACGTAGCTTTTGTTATTGAGAAAGTAAATCCCTTATTATTCATAATCCATGGGGAATGACTCCTTCCAGTCAACTTTTTTTTTTTTTTTAATTAAGTACCCATTGTGTGTTAGGTACAGTACCTCAATGACAATACGTTACTTATCATAATAATATTCTGAGGTGAGAATGTTCTTTCCATGACAGCTGAAAACACTGTGTTCAGTGGTACCAACTCTCTGTGTGTGTGTGTGTGTATAT
>NW_012153840.1:7303463-7304321 GCF_000956105.1 Propithecus coquereli
AGAATTTTTAATTCATTTGTCAAATATTATAGTACCTGCCGTGTGCAGTATATTCTCACCAGAATCTGTGGGAGACTCACAGATGAATCAGACATTGATTCATAATGAAGTATTACTGAAGTGCTATAAATTCAGAAGCAAAAACAATGACCTCCTCTGAAGGACGAAGGAAATTAGACAAGGTTGTATGGAGAAGGAGGCATTTGATCTGAATCTTTGAACGGTTGATTGCTGGGGAATGAGCTTTTTTTGAAGGTTTTCTAGCAAAGGAGTGGCATGGTAGAGTTGTGTTTTAGGAAAACTACTCTTTTCTAATATGTGATGAAAGGTAGAGACTGGAGACTGAGTGAAAAGCAATGGGATTCTAACATTTCTAAGCGGTAATGGAAATGAAGAGGTGTGATAAACATCAGAGATGTTGTAAAGGCAGAATCAATTGGATTTGGCAATTGTTAGAGCAAGGCATAGTGTTACACGGGGGTGGCGGGGGGAGCGGTTAAGCATAGGTGATTTAGATTATGGCAATGCCATCAAACATTTGAGAACAGAGTAGAAGAAACTGATTTGAGGAAGAAGATGCTAATAAATATGACTTTTCAGTGAGCTCTATGAGTGATTTTGTCATTGGGTAGATGGAAATATTTAAATAGATCTGGGAAGAAGTCAAGGTTGAAGATAGAGATATTGGGAGTGAGCATAGTTGGAATGAAGGTGGAATGAAATTGCCAAAGGATTTAGTGTCAAATGTTATGTCTTTAGTAAGAATGTCACTTTGGGAAACCTAAAAATCCCCTAGTTTTAGGACAGGAGTGATCCAAAAGAGAGGATGTTGTTTAAAGAACTCATTCTTCTTGCTTG
>NW_012153840.1:7304371-7307221 GCF_000956105.1 Propithecus coquereli
ATAAAGATAAAAGAAAATAATTTATTCAATATAACTTTTGATACATGTTGATTAATTCAAGTTGAATGGACTTAATTCCCTTTACACATTTAGTTCCACTTATAAACATAACATAAATTGCATTTAAAAATTGAATAAACAAATGTCTAAGAAAGCTTACAACCCCTTAAAATAAAACCTTCTGCAAGGACTTATACAACTTTTGTAAATATAATTAAATTTCAAAGTACAGTGAATTTCCCTTCCAAACCAGTCTGCTTGTTCAAATCCTCTGCCCCTCCGATTTGTTCTTCACCACTGTAGTCCTTTTGATCTTTTGCTTTGTTTTACAGCAGCTTTATTGAGATAAAATTCAAATATCATACAACTTATCCATTTAAAGCATACAGTTGTTTTTGTATGTTCACAGTGTTGTGCAGCCATCACCACAATTTCAGAACATTTAATTATGCCCAGAAGAAATTCTGTCTGTATCTGTTAGCAGTTACTCTTCATTTCCTTCCCTATCCATTCCCTAGACGTAAGCAACTCCTAATCTACTTTCTGTCTGTATGGATTTGTCTATTCTGGACATTTCACATAAATGGAATCATATAGTCTTTTGTGACTGGCTGCTTTGACTTGGCATAATGTTTTCAAGGTTCACCCATGTTGTAGCATACATCTTCACTTCATTTCCTTTTATTGCTAAGTAATAGTCCATTGTATGGTTATACCACATTTATTCATCAATTAATGGACATTTGGATTGGTTCCACTTTTTGTCTATTATAAATAATGCTGCTGTGAACATTCAAGTACAAACTTTTGTTTTCATTTTTCTTGGAAACATATACCTAGGAGTGAAATTGTCGGGTAATATGGTACCTCTATGTTTAACATTTTCAGGAACCGCCAAACTGTTTTCCAGAATGGCTACAACATGTTACAGTTCCACCAGCAATGTATGAATGTTCTGATTTCTCCACATCATCACTAATTCTTGTTAGTATCTGTCTTTTTGATTGTAGCCATTCTGGTGACTGTGAAGTGATATCTTAACTGTAGTTTTGATTAGCGTTTCCCTAATGATGCTGAGCATCTATCTTGTGGTTGTTGGTCTTTTGCTATTTTCTTTGGAGCCTTTGATCTTTTAAAAATACAAATCTAATTGTATTACTTTCCTAGGTGAAGCCCCTCTGGTGGTGAATATTCTTTCCTTTTTCTTAGCCTGGTCAACTCTTGTTTATGTTTTCAGGCTTCAGTTTGGATGTAATTTCCTTCGGGGAGCCTTCCCTGAACACCTACTATTAGCACTCAACTCACCGTTTTGTGATTATTGTGGTTGTTGTGTTTTTCTATACTTCCTTTCTAACCAGACAGTAAGCACAAGTAGCAGAGATTATGCTTGGCACATGGAGACATGTAGCTTTTTTTTTTTTTTTTAAACATTCAACTTAAAAAAAAAAAATTCTGTTTGGGAGTTTTAATTGGACCCGAGGCAGTATTTCATGACTTTTGTGCATCCTTTGTTTCCTCTCATGTTTTCCAGTTGATGCTGGGGTAGGATCCTATAGAGAGTGATGCATTGTTTACTCTGCATAGAGTGCTTGCCCCAGAGACAGAGGTCAAGTGGAACCTGTGCACCTTCTGAGACTAGGACTGAGTGCAGAAGGAGCCGCCACAGCCTGCCCTGGGGATCTTTGACCTGGTGGAGGCAGAGTTGAGGGAAAGGGAAGACTGAGAATGGGAACCACAGAGTCGATAAGAAGCATGAGGCTCTGAGAAATAGCCTCCTAGGATTGGTATACCACAGCTGGTGGCAGAAGTCTTTTTGACCTTAAGTTAGCTTTTTGCGTGAGAATAAATATACTTAGTTAACTAGTACCTTTACTTCTTGAATTATAGGCCAGACATTAATTTTTAATACTGCATGGAAAATCTGATCATGGGGATAAATTTTTTTCTTTTAGTTTTCAACAAGGACCTCTTATTTCTGAACCTAGAAGTGAATTATACTCTATGTGTTTTTACAGGGTTGTATAAAACAACTAAAATAGAACCTGGATTTGTTTCTGTGAATGTGACTTACTGAGGTAAATATTATCATTGTCCATCAGGATGTCTAGAAATAGTCTCCTGTTTTCATTTTTGTCCTGCAAACCTGCTATAGATTGCAGATATGAAATTCCGTAGAGTCAGTGCTTGCTTTTCTCAGCTCGTTGGGCCTAACTTCCTTGGCTCTTCCAGGCCTAGATTTTGGCTGATTGAAGGATTGTGGTAATGTTTTAATTTTTTTTCCTGCTCAAGGATGTAACTTTACTCTGGAAGGCAAAACGTTAATTTTCCATGGTCCCAGATTTTTCAGATGTTTTGAGCTCCTAGTCTTCCTTTATGTGGCTTGGTTTCTCCATAAGCCTTGCCAGAAAGGGCAGGGGTGGAGGAGAGATAAGAGGAGCTGGCCTGATGGCAGACACATCAGTATTTGGAAAAGAAGGTTTAGGGAACCGAGGAGGGTGTTTAAACAGGGTAGTCATCTCAGATAATTTGGTGCATTGCCGGAAGAAAGCCCTTCTGAGACTTCGTCCAGAAGTACCAAAGCTGAGACCCCATGAAGTGGTGGTTCCTAGCCTCAGGGAATAGTAGGATTAGATGCTGCTTGGCCTTTCTGACTGATACTATGCTTTTCTGTCTTCAAACCAAATAAGCGCCTTGCCGTGGTTGTTATAGGAACCAAATAAAACTTACAGAGCTAGTTCCATAGAAATTATGATTATTCTTCATAGATTTGTTTATATGTTTTTCAAAAATTAAGTAAATAGACACAAGTCCTTGTGCTAAAAAGTTTGTGTTATACCCAGAAAGCTGATT
>NW_012153840.1:7309081-7314165 GCF_000956105.1 Propithecus coquereli
GGTAGTGTTCTGGGTTCTCTATGGCTGTTTTGCAATAGTGAGTGTATAATGCAAACAAGCTGCAATGAAAATAGCAGAGTAACTTAGTTATTGGGATAGGACCATACCCAATCTCTTGATTTTGACTTTTTAAAAACTGTACTAAATCATATTTTCCAAAGAGGAGGAGGAAGAATTTTGCTGTTTCCATTCTGTTTTTTTTTCTTTTGTTTTCCTGTTTTTTCTTCCTTAGTAAGAATCTACTTTGAAAAATTTTAACTCTCTTGTAAAGTAACTGCAGAAGTCTTTTATTCTTCTTTTTGAAATTAACCTACAGTTTGAGCCTGTACCAACAAAGACTTAAGGTGCCCTGGGTTGTTTCAGTTGTGTGCTTTGGGTCTTTTTCTTTCTAATCATTGAGTATATTCTTCATCCTTGCCTTTGGAAAGGATGATGCTCTTTTCCATGCTACATCCAGTAAATTGAGGTATGCTGCCTGCTTTAATAATTCTCCTACATAAAAGGGATTCTACATTTAAATTAATTTGTCAGAGGTAATAATTGACAGTAAAATACTAATTTTTCATTTTTCTGAAGGAAAAAATATAACCTTTCAGTGACTTAATACTTTTGCTTGATTTGACAATCTGTACTAAATATCTTTTTATATAATACTTCAATGTTGAGATGAGAGAATAATCCCATTTTTAAAATTGACAAATAAAAATTGTATGTATGTATTGTGTATGACATGATGTTTTGAAATATGTATATATCATGAAATTAGCTGATCAACATGTATTACCTCACATACTTATTTTTTGTGGTGAGAACACTTAAAATCTACTCTCTCAGAAGTTTTCAAGAATATAGTACATTATTAACTATAGTCACCAAGTTGTACAATATATCTCTTGAACTTACTCCTCCTAACTAAAATTTTTTATCCATTGACCAATATTTCCCCAACCACCCCCAACCCCTCCCTGCTCCTAGTAATTGCCATTCTACCCTCTGCTTCTATAAATTCAACTTTTCTAGATTCCACAGGTAAGTAAGATCACGCAGTATTTGTCTTTCTGTGCCTGGCTTATTTCACTTAACATGATGTCTTCCAAGTTCATCCGTGTTGTCGCAAATGACAGGATTTCCTTCTTTTAATAGGCTTAATAGTATTCCATTGTGTATATTTACTACCTTATCCATTCATTTGTTGTGGACACTTAAGGTTGATTCCTTACCTTAGCTATTGCGAATACCATTCTGTGTCCTTATATGAATATTAAATAAATACCTTTATGATGAGTGTTTTTGGTGAATAGAATTAGAATGTTTGGCATTTTGGCTGAACTAAACTTTAGAAAGAAAAAAAGCTGAAATTCAATTAAATAAAAAATATCAGTGAAGTACTTTATACCAGCTCTCTTAACCCAACTACGGTGTTTGATCAGCTGTGTGGGAGTTGAGAAAAACCATAATAATACAAACCAGCAACCATGAGCTTATCTGGCTTTTCTTCCCACTGTCTTACAAATGTTCCTCTGATGAGATTATGGGAAATGCTGTAAATTCTTTGTCCCTTCCATGGAGCATTACATTTAGTATTAGATTAGTGATGCAGTAGAGAATTTGATTTTGGCAGCCCATGTAGTCATTCACTTAGTGGTGAGTAGAGGATGAGAATTTTCAGTGGTTTTTTTCTTCATTGTTAACTTTAGAAAAGATTGATTATTTGTGAAGGAGAAATGGAGCAATAATTTGCTACAGAAAGTTCATACAGGACAGTGGTTATTAGAAATAAATTTTATTTAACAGAAAGAGGAAAATGTTTACTCTGTGACATTTGCCAGTCGTCACTTTCTTTGTGTGTTTTGTGTTGAATGGCAAGTAGCTTCATTATCTTTTACCTTCACTAGTGTCATTGGAAGCAGTGAAGAAAAGTTAAGTGGCTTTCTAATGAAAGAATCATTTGCAAAGTTTCAAACCCACTAAAACTAATGAGATTATATTCAGTGCCAAATTAATATAATTGCATGTTTTCCTTCTAATGTTAAAGTGATCCTGATCTTCAAAGGAGAACTTTCGGAAAGATAGACTTGTATGACTAAGCAGACTAATATTCTAGAATATTACCTACTAGTGATAAAAGGACAGAATTATGATAGTTTGATGCATTAATTTTAATAACTTTTTTTTTAAAGCTCTTGAGTCAAGATGAAAAAAGTTAAGCAGAAATATGGTTCTCATTTTGATTATACAGAATTTATTATATGATGTGCTCTTCCTCCTTTAGATGCAGAATCAGAGTTTAGGTCCTTTTTGTTTAAAAGAGTGTGGGTGAAGCTAATATTCTATAGCAGTAGAATTAAAAATTATTTGCACTGAATATCCTTCAAAACAACGTAATAAAAAATGCGGTAATTTGAATATAGAGGCTTAGGCAGTAATTACTTCAGTTACAAGTAAGTGGTGCTTTGCCTTTTTTAAATAACAAATTGTTAGTGATGATCTAATTCTGTTTTATGAAATAGTTGCTTATAAAATTATACAAGTATAATTTTATAAACTATTTTATAACTATTATAAAATTGATAGTTTTGCTCTTGCATTAACTTTTTTCCTTTATAATGCTGCTTTTGTTCCAGTAGTATGCCATAGATTTGAAGGTCTGCATTTTATTAATAGAAATATTTGTTAAAAATTGATTGTAAGAATGTAGTTTATTTTTGCTGATGTGCTTGCCCAGAAAGTCTTTTTTGTTACTCTGTAGGTTGCCAGTTAAATTGTCTGCTTTTTAAATTTTTTTATTTCTTTGTACCAAATCCATGTGCCACTTGATGTTCCATTTAGGCTTTCCTTTCAACTCTCCCCAGAGGCGGATTGTCCATGGAGCTAATGAGGCTTAAACTAAAGGGACCTTCATTTGCATGGCCTCTTGACATTTAATGTACAAAATTTTGTAGCTTTTTTCTTAAAGAAGGCCCCCCAAATTGTATAAACATTAGATTCCACAAACCTACCTTTTCTAAAATAGATTATTAGAGGAGATGATAAACAAAAATAAATGCAGATTTTTAGTTTGGTGTTTTAGGTAAAAAGGATATAAAATTGGATACTGAATGGGTTTGTGTGTGATGTCAGATTTAATTTATCATGATAACCATCAGTAGTGCACCAGATGTTTTGACTGCATTTAGCTTCATATTAAATTAAGCATAGCCAGTGGCCTACAAAGTCCATCTGTACTGCTGCGAAAGGTAGCACTGAAGACAGCCAGCTGCCTTTCATGTCTGTTACCTCTGCTAGCTGCCATTTCCCTCTTGCCATGATATTTAGGCTTTGGAATTGCTGATGCAAAGGTGAGCTTTTGTGTTGAATTCAAATTTGTATTCTGTAGATCAGCTGTACTGAATGAAGAGGCTTGCATTTCAGTAGATAGTCAGTTCTCATTTTTGCTTACCTATAAACAAGTGGAAACAAATCATAAATAAGATTAGTTAGGGATTTAGGGAGGCTTGAATTCTAGAGAAAGGGGAGCTATTATACACAAGTGCCAGTTAAACATATGTCCATCTGAGAAGATTTTTCTCTACCTGCTACTAATCGTGGAAAACAATTAACGTAGTGATTTTCATCATATAAATGTGTATTAAGATCTGAAAATCTCAGCGTTTAGTTTTATTTACACTCAGAGAAGTATTAAAATCACTCAAAACCTTTATTACATTTTAAATGAACCCACGTTGACTTTTACTGGATTCCTACTTGATCAGCGTAATTGGAGAACCATGGATTCTTTCCCCATGAGTGAGGGTAAAACATACATCTGCAGTGTTCTTAGCGTGAGGATCATTAAGATGGCAGACCTTGTAGATCAAACAATTTCCTCCCATGCATGCTCACTCTTTCCTAGAAAAGCATTTAGACATCTATGAAATTAAACCTGTAAAGCATGTGCTAAGGCAAGAACAAATATCTTGAAAAATTTATCATAATGTTGCTTTTTAAAGTTCTAAATGTCCTCTATTTAAAATGAAATTCTTTTGTATTAACCTTCTTTCATATGCTAGCTTTCACCAGACTGCAGAATTGCCTGATTTGACTTTCTAATGTAACTGTAATGAATCTTCTGGGAAGCCAAACGATTGAACACACATACTCTGCAACTCCATTGTAAAATATTCAGTCAGTACTGTCGATGTTGCTGATTAAAAAAAAAAAAAAGAGGAATTGGGAATAGGAGAGAAAAATGAAAAACTCCCCAACATATATTAAGGCTTAAAACCAGATATATTCTCTCAGGGATTTCAACCTTTAACTAGACATCATGATGTGCAATAATACCTTGATTAAATATATTCACTAACGCCTTAATAAAAACATCAAGTTGGGTGGAGGTAGAAGTCTGCTTTGTATAGCTAGAATCAGGGTATATGATTACGTTCAGTTTTGATACATTTATTCTGAGAAAGCGTTTGGAAAAAAACTGGCCCATTTGCACAAACAGACAAATTGCTCTGTGCATTATGTGTGGGTACCCAGCAGAGTTAACTGTTAATATTTGCTAGCCAATAAGTGTGGCACCTACATACACCAGAGCTCAAATGTTTAACGGTAGGTCTTTCAAATATGTGTCCCTTATATACTTGGGATCTTATTTAATAGCCAGAGAATCAAGAGGAAGGCTTTTCCATGATATAAGTAATTTATCTCAAGTATTTATAATTATAGCAGTATGTGTTTGGCTTATCCATCTGAAAGAAAGTGAACACCAGAATTTAATAATTAAGGATTTATTAGTTAACACTGAATGTTATAATGAGCCAGATGCTGCTGCATTGAAACGGCCATTGTCATTAGCATTTTTAAATTGAAGAGAATCGAATTTAAATTTGGAGTGCCTTGACTTTGATGAGTTAACATTTTAAAATCTTTTAAAAATCCATCAAATAGAAGGCAGATTTCCTTTAATTTCAATGAAAGACAATACTCACACTGAAATACCAAAATAGGCAAGTGTATTAAAACCTGCTTTTAAAAATCTGAATTCTTTGTTTTGAATATTATAAAATAACCTTAACTTAAAATGCTTGTGAAAAGATATG
>NW_012153840.1:7314980-7334982 GCF_000956105.1 Propithecus coquereli
CTTTACAATTGTGTATTATTTTGATACACTTGCCTCTGAACCTGAATTTCTCTTGCAAGGATTGTAGGAATAATGTAGTTTAATGCCTTCCATATCTCTTACTACTACTAGATGATACTGAGAGTGTTCCTTTTCTTTTTTTTTTTTTTAAATGAAAATGTTCCTAAGTTAAAGATTTAGTACAAGAATATAAAACTGCAAAGTAAATGCTTCTTTTAGGTAGGTGGATTAGAAATAAAAAGCAAAGTCAAAATTCAACATCATAGGACAGTCTTTGGGTGATAATCAATTTTTTTTTCCATTCCAAGAGCAGTGGTATATAATATACCATGCGTCTTACCTACCATGCAGTGTAAAAGAGCACAGACTCAGGAGACAGTGTCTGGGTTCAGATCCTGTCTTTACCGCTTACTAGCTGTTTGACACAAGGGCAGGTTACTTGGCCTTTGTATCTTCTTGCCATCTGTGAAATGGGGGTAAAAATAGTGGCCCTTCAAGGGCTGTTGTGAGGATTAAATGGATTATTCTAGATTAGTGCCTGCCACATAACTTAAAAGCTATGTAAGTTTTACCTATTATTATTTTGAATTTGCCCTTTTTTTTTTTGGTCTTTTTAAGGTTTCTGCATTTTTAAACCAGTTATTTGGGGAATATTCCCATAGTACAAACAAGTGGGAGACATTCTATCATTCTATTATGACTTCCTGGAATCAAGTTTTTCCCTCCAGGTTTGCCTTTTCTTTTGCTTCTTTTGTGCCTTGTGTATAACTAGATGATGATACTGGTAGTGTAAGTTACTTCTTTTTTTTAATGAAATGGATCCCAAGCTAAAGATTTGGTAGAAGAATATAAAACTGCAAAGGAAGGGCTTCTCCGAGGTAGTGTATAGAGTTAACACTGGCCCTCTGTTTAGCAACACTAATTGCCTTATAGGAATAAAGACAGTACTTTGGGCTTTTTAAAATAATAATCCCTGCATGTTCTATATGTTCTTTCGCCTGATCATATAGAGTGGATTGGCAGAGCAAAACTAACTAGGCTAGCGTAAGTTTGACTTTGGTATAGTTCAGGAGCCCTGGAAGAAATGAGTGGAATTTGCCCCCTTTCACCCCTCCCTTAAATTCTTCCCTCAGAGAGGTTTTTAAGTAGGTGCCAAGTAATGAAAATATACTTCTTATAAGGATATTGCCTTTGCGTTACCATGGGTTGCTATTTATTTGGAAATACTGCACTCTTAGGGTATAGTAGAAAACAAATAAGAGACTAGATCCAAAGTGCTTGGTATAATTCCTGGCTTGTCCGATGTGTTTTTTGCAGTGGTGAGGTGGGCAGAGGTGGGGTTGGTGACTGTAAACAGATACTGCTTGAGTAAATATTTTCCAGAGTTAACCAGAGATTGTCATGATGGGCAACAGAACCCCTGTTTAGGGAAGTGTGCTCAGTTGCTTCAAGCACTTTGGAGCAGTCCATATTAGAGCTAGTCAAGGTTGATAATTGCTTTTCAAACGGCATGTTCAGTATTACAGTAGTTTGAAGCTATGAAAGGCAAACTGTGACTGAGAATCTTACCGGCCCAGCACGCTTCCGCTGTGCCACTCTCCTAGGCATGTGACTGAGAATCTCATTAACCTGGTAACTTCCCATACCTGATAAATAGTAGAGATTAATTTCAGAGAGAATAGAAAAAAATGGAGATGGATTGTGCATATAGAAATATATAATTCAAGAGAAGATGTTTCAGAATCTGAAAGGAAAGTCGTTTTTGTGTAGTGGTAGCACCAGTTTTTCCAGTCCTCAGTTAAATAATATTTAAAGTGTGTCTTTGCCAGAAACCTTAAAATAGCAAGCATTTCCCCAACATTATATATAAGTGAGAAAACACCTTTTTAGCAAAAACAGTTTTATAAAATATGTCTTGATACTACTAGGTGCTTAAAAATTATTTTTTCTAATTATAAAAGGGGGTCTATTAAGAAAACTTTAAGCTCTTTGGCTATGTTAATATCAGAGCTGATATTTGTGACTTCTTTTTTGTTTAAAAATAAAGGTGATGTTTCTAAAAAGCCCATAAATTAAATGAGATCTTAAAATCCTAATTGCTTCTAATTCTCAAGCATTTAGTAAGATTCTTCTTTGACAATGAAAATCTCTGATATTCTTCCTGTTAATATAACCATTAATTCTGAAAGCTTGAAGGATCTGTAGCTATTTCCTTCACAAACCTTGGCAGACACTATAGAAAAGATGTGTAGGAGGAATTATCTAAAAAAGACAAATTGTGTCTTTACTACAATCCAATTTGCAGATCTTACTCCTATTTTAAATGTTTGGTTTTTCTTTCATTAATACCATCTTTTTCTTTTCTCCTACTATTTGAAATACTGTTGTCTTTTAGGATAAAGAAATATCTTTTACATGTAGTCTTCATTAAGACCCAAAGGATTTTAGTATAGCATTTGCTTCATTATATTATGCATGTACTAGGGAATGAAAATATGTATATGCATATATTAATCAGATGTATTTAAATTCATTTCTGAAAAATGCTGATTAAATTATTATTCACTTTTTTCAGGAAAAATATCTTTACAGTGGGAAAGCATTGTTGATAATTGGCATGACATTTTCTTAGTATTTTTTCTTTCTGTCTACTGTGTGCAGCTTTTGACAGTTACAGATGATGTCCACAAAATCTAGTCCTCTCAGGGAATTCCCTGGGGTGACTGAATGATAGATCCTGGTTGCTAAAGTCATACAGATCTATGTGTTAGAGCTACACGAAGCCTGGAGGGTTCTGTACCTATCACTATATCCTCAGCTTTAAGCATTTCTCTACTCCTTTTCCTGGCAGTTTATTAAAAGGAGTATGTATTGCACTTACTGTCTATTTGGTACCTGCATAACTTCAGCTGTCATGGTAGAAGAACACAGTATTCAAAGGCATTTGATATAAAGAAATAATGCGATTCCAGCGATAGGTAAAATATATCTTTGTTCCAACTCTAGTTTCTTTCTTTCTTTTTTTTTCTGAGACAAACTCTTGCTCTGTCACCCAGGCTAGAGTGTAGTGGCGTCATCATAGCTCATTGCAACCTCAAACTCCTGGGCTCAAGGGATTCTCCTGCCTCAGCCTCCCGAGTAGCTGGGACTATCGGTGTGCGCCACCATGCCCAGCTAATTTTTCTATTTTTTGTAGAGACTGGGTCTTGCTCTTGCTCAGGCTGGTCTGAAACTCCTGACCTCAAGCAATCTTCATGCCTCGGCCTCCCAGAGTGCTGGGATTACAGGCATGAGCCACCGTGCCCAGTCCAGCTCTAGTTTTAAAGGCACTGTTGATATGTTATAAAAATCTGTGCTATTTAATATGGGCTAGTCAGTGGCAAGAGTATGATTATATTTGGTAGCCAAAATTAAAAAGTTTTATGGCAAAAAAAAAAGGAAGAAGAATATAGAATTGCAGGAGCTTCATGGGGTGTGATGACCCTTTGTGGATGATGACAGCAACCTTAATGATGTTTTTCATATTCTGATATCCAATAGAGAAGTTTTTTGTTTCTTGTCTTTAATCCTTGGCTTCTGGGAGGGGGGAGTCTTATTTTGGGAGTAGATACTCTGAAGGCTCAAATGATAAAATATTTTAGAGTTTAATTGGAATATTTAGTAGTTCTCAAAGGTACTGGAGTTGGTTATCATGGAAACTTGGAAAACAAAAAGAACTTAATTTGTCAGTCAGTTTTATTCTAGGGAAAATTCAACATCGTACCTTCCCTGACACATTGTGGGCATTGGTAGACTGATATTTACCAAGCAACTGCTGCAGGAAAGTTACAGAGAGCAAATATTAATGCTAAACACACTGGTGATGTGTGTAAGAATGAGCTGCTTTAGTTAAGTTTTTACACAAGTTAACAGTTATCTGTGAGGATGTTGCAAACTAATCTAAGCTAATTGATTGTTCACAGTC
The DNA here is from genome assembly GCF_000956105.1 of Propithecus coquereli. Classification (NCBI taxonomy): domain Eukaryota; kingdom Metazoa; phylum Chordata; class Mammalia; order Primates; family Indriidae; genus Propithecus; species Propithecus coquereli. Next base: position 7,318,945 of record NW_012153840.1, read on the forward strand.
ATCAGGCTGTTTGTGGAGATATCAGTAGCACACAGCAGTTAGAGGAAGGGGAAGACTGCAGTGACGGAATGTTGACCAGGCCGGGAGAGGTGGGGAGGGGAGTTGTGGCAGGTAAACTGAGACTATGCACCGTTCCTGAGGGTGATGGTGATGAGGCCTCATAGGAAGGGGGAATAACTTGCTGCTAAAGGATGGAATCAAAATCAGATCTAGGAAGTTCCATTCCAGAGTCCAAGCCCTTAACCACGACCTGAATGAGTAAGTAGCGGCTGAAAGAGCCTGGGTGCTGCTCAGTGGGGGGGAAAAAAAAGCCTCCTGGTTCTTAAAAGACTGCTAGGTCTCTGACACTCACCAGGTGTTGACCAGTGATGGTTTCTTCCTATGCACCACTGTACCACCCTAGGCTTAGCCCTTATCTTCTCTCTCATACCTTGACTATCGCAGCATTCATTCATTCAGAATCATTACTGGCTACTGATTATGTGCCAGGCATGATTCTAGAAGTAACAGCCTCCTAATTCCTCTCCAGTCTTCCACTTTTGTCACCCTATAATCTGTTCTTTACACAGTGGGAGTGGAGTGCTTTTTCAGAAACATAGATCACATCATTCTCCTATTTAAAGCCCTTCAGATTCTCATCCCATTAGGAATAAAATAAGATTTTTTTCCCATGGCCATATGCCAGCATGGCTGGCTCTTCTAAGTCTCTGATGTAACCTCTGACCACTCTCCACTTCTTCCTGTCTCTTGTTTGTTTGAGGATCTCATAAGCTAATTTTCACCTAGGCACATTGCATTTATTTATCACAACCCCCTGTCTGGAATGCTGTTCCTTTATGTTTTTACTTTATTTGTTCCATCTTATAATTTAGATCTCATTTCAATATTATTCCTCAAGTAGGCCCTCCTTGGCTACCAGTCTAAAGTAGCCCATTCTCTGTGTGCCTAAGAAAGAACCGAGACTGTTCCCATCTTGCCTTGATCAGAGTGTTGAATTGTTCTCTTGTCATCTTGGTTACATTGAGAATTACATTTCCCAGAACTCCCTTATCTGTATGACCAAGGGTTAGAGTTGGCTGAAAGTGAAGTTGCCTGAGATGTGGGAAGCAGCAGCGAAGCAGCAGCCATTGTGCTCTGGAGGTGTATTCCGGTTGGTTAGAGGTGGTGAGAGACAGTCATAGAGATGCAGGCAACTCCTGTTTGTCCTTGCCTTCCCTGCTCTGTGATTGCTCCCCTCCCCTCTCCTCCCCAAGGTCTTGGTCTGTTGTCCAGGCTAGAGTGCAGTAGTGTCATCATAGCTCACTGCAGCCTCCAACTCCTGGGTTCAAGTAATCCTCCTGCCTCAGCCTCTCAAGTAGCTGGAACTGCAGGTGTGCACTGTCATGCCCAGCTAATTTTTCTTATTTTTTGTAGAGATGGGATTTTGCTAAGTTGCCTAGGCTGGTCTTGAACTCCTGGCTTCAAAAGATCCTCCTGCCTTACCCTCCCAAAGTGCTAGGATTATAGGTATAAGGTACCACGCCAGGCCTGTCCTAATATGTGGTTTCTGTTTTCATGGGTCTAGGTTATTTCAAAGTGTTCCATTTTAGACTATTGACATTTTCTCCATTATCCTATACCTCCTGTTTATTTTGTCTCAACAGATTTTAAAAGTCTTTTAGTATGGGGACCATATGTTTTATTTCTTTTGTCTCTTAACCCTAAAACACAGTGCAGAACTATGCATGCTTTAGCTTACTGAATACTTGTTAACTAATACCTCTACTTCTGGGTTTTCTTATTTTATTTTCTCACTGAAATCTGAAGGTGATCTCTTCCTGACTGTATTATTATTATTATTATTATTATTATTTTTTTTTTTTTTTGAGACAGAGTCTCACTGTGTTGCCCAGGCTAGAGTGCCGTGACATCATCCTAGCTCACAGCAACCTCAAACTCCTGGGCTCAAGCGATCCTCCTGCCTCAGCCTCCCGAGTAGCTGGGACTACAGGCATGTGCCACCATGCCCGGCTAATTTTTTCTATATATTTTTAGTTGTCCGATTAATTTCTTTCTATTTTTAGTAGAGATGGGGTTCGAATTCCTGAGCTCAAACAATCCGCCCGCCTCGGCCTCCCAGAGTGCTAGGATTACAGGCGTGAGCCACCGCGCCCGGCCCCTGACCGTATTATTAACCGTTTAGATCAGTTCTGTGTTCCCTATTGTTGTAATGGCCAAATGGCATACCTGATAGTGTAATTTTCTCTATCAGAATTACTTGATTCAGAATTTACCCATCAGTTATAGTGTTATGTACGGCAGTTTTAGGTAGTGAGAGTGTTTGAGAATGTAACTAATATAGTGTTTGTGAAGAGTTGTGTAGTGTTAGAGGAATTGTATCTGGAGAAAGTTCTTTTACAAACAAATGTAAAACAGAATTCTCTCTGAAGTTAGTCTGGACTTCATAATGTTATAAACTATATAATATAAAATCCTACTTCTGGCTGGAGGTAGTGGCTGAGGTGGGAGGATTAGTTGAGGCCAGGAGTTTGAGGCTGCGGTAAGCTATGATCATGCCACTGTATTTCCAGCCTGGGCAACAGAGAGAGACCCTGTCTCTTTAAAAAATAAAAAAAATCTTTGGAATGTCTTATGTCAAAAAACTACCTGAATATTCCATGTTCCAATAATAATGAACTGACTGGTAACCTCCTGATGCAAAATATTGCAGTGGTTTCTGTGAACTGTTTTCTGGTGTTGATGTTCTCAGGCTTGTGTATTATCAGTTACCTATTAGGGTCTTCCTACTCAAAGAAGAGGTTGTAAAGTGCAGCTAAGCTAATATGAAAGTAATACAGTTTTCTGATTTGTTACTGTATACAAAAAATATGTATTATATATAAATGCTGTTTTCTTTAGACAATTGGTACTTTATTTTCAATTATGTGAGTAACTTATTGAAAGCTGCATACTTGTCATATCTTTTAAAATAAGTATGTAATAAACTTACACACATTTAAGTTCTGTAATGCAGTTGTCAACAATATATCTTAAGGATTAAAGATTTAATGAAAAATATTTGAATTGCTGAAAATAGTATTAGCCTACTGTTTGTACTCTAAGAAGGGTTTTTTCCCCTTTGGACTGTTAAGAATGATATTAATAAACAATAACAATAAAAATACCTTAAATCTTCAAAGTTATACTTCCTTTAGTGCTTTGGCTTATGCAGGTTCCTGAAGTCCTGAATATACTGGCCATTCAGCAGATAAGATTGCTGTTCAATATTGTGAATTTGGCTAAATATCTTCCCAAAGTCTCAGAGTAACTTTTCATGCCATTTCAGTTCTACAGCTTGGACCAGATTCCCGGCATCAGCCAGAGAGATTCCCTTTCGGAGTGTCAGAGAGGGCCTAGTTTTGATTTCATACAGGTTCAAAGTGCTTGAGAAGACTATTTGCATTGCATAGTGATTCCAGAACTGTAGTTGGGCAAACAAATTACTGAAAACAAATATGATGTATTGATCTTTCTACTGTGGAAGCATCGTGTGCTATGGAATGTCATGTAATATTTGATTTTCATTATTGGGTGTAAATAAACTGAATCCTTTGATATACATACTACATTAGGATGGCACTGTTCACCTTGAAAACTAACAGTCTCTTTCCTTATCTTAATAATATAATATACTGAAGTCTTATAAATTTGTATTATCAGCTGGTTGAATTAGCTTTTTTTTTCCTCTCTGAGGTATAGATTTTATATTTTACTTAATTGTTGGGCACGGGACAAAGGCATTGTCTCCTTTAGAAATATGTATGTGTAATCATTTTATTGCATGTACACTTATCAACATATCAGGTATAATGTCAAAGCCCAAATCTCCTTTTAAGCTATTATTTGCTTTATAAAATCTTTCTCCTGCTTCTTTCAACATTCATTAACTGAGCTGATCTACTTTGTCTGTCTACTTTGTTCCAGACATCTTACTAACACTTTTGGATTCAGTGATGAAGAAGAAATTTTTCTTGCCTTCATAAAGGTAAAAGTATGAACGATGAGAGATAGTTAACAAGGAATTATGTGTTGGTCTGTGATGGACTGCACTACATGTACAACGGTGGTCCCATGACGTTATAATGGAGCCTAGTGACGTCGTACCCACTGTAATGTCATAGCACAGTACATTACTCCCCTGTTTGTGCTAATGCTGCTGTACAAGGTCCTAGTGCGCTATCAGTTGTATAGCACATGCGGTTGTGGACAATACATAATACTTGATAATTATAAACTATTTTACTTGTTTATGTATTTACTATACTTTTAATCATTATTTTAGAGTGAACGCCTGCTTATAAACAATGTTAAGTATAAAATAGCCTGAGGCAGATCCCCCAGGAGATATTCCAGAAGAAGGCATTGTTATCATCATAGGAGATGACAGCTCCATTTATGTTATTGCCCCTGAAGACCTTCTAGTGGGACAAGATCTGGAGGTGGAAGACAGTGATATTGATGATCCTGACCCTGACCCTGTGTAGGCCTAGACTAATATGTGTGTTTGCGTCTTAGCTTTTTTTTGTTTGTTTTTGAGATAGGGTCTTACTCTGTTGCCCTGGCTAGCGTGCAGTGCATAGCTTCACTGCAGCCTTAAACTCTTGGGCTCAAGTGGGCCTCCTGTCTCAGCCTCCTGAGTAGCTGGGGGACTACAGGCATGTGCCACTACACCTAACTACTTTTTCTATTTTTTGTAGAGACAGAATCTCACTATGTTGCTCAGGCTGGTCTCGAACTCCTGGCCTCAAACAGTCCTTCTATCTTTGCCTCCCAAAGTGCTGAGATTACAGGCATGAGCCACAGTGCCTGGCCTGTGTCTTAGTTTTTAACAAAAAAGTTTAAAAATGGAAATAAAATATAGAATAAAGCTTATAGAATAAGGATGTAGAGAAAGAAACTATTTTTATATAGGCGTACAATGTGTGTTTTAAGCTAAGTGGTATTACAAAAGAGTCAAAAGTTTAAAAAATTAAGTTTTATAGAGTAAAAAAAGTTACATTAAGCTAAGGTTAATTTATTACTGAAGAAAGACAAAATTTTACAATAAAGTTAATGTAACTCAAGTACACAGATTGGATTTGTCATTTACAAAGATCACAATGGTTGCAGTCGCGAAAAGAACACATGTGAGGTAGAAAGCCTAAGGCTGTGATGGCAATAATGTAAGAGATGTTGTGAGCCAGGACTGGAGCATTTCACACTGGAATGGAGTGAAGTGGGTGGATTCAAGAAATACGCAGAAGATAGAACCCACAGGACTTGATTATTGAAGGAAGAATCAAGAATACTCCTAGGTTCCTGGCTTGGGTAACTGATAGATGATGGTGTTTGTACCAGTAGCTGATTTATTGCCTCTTACCTCCAAGCACGTCCTTCACCTCCTGCTCCGTGAAAATGGGTCTGGACCCCTTTCCTCTGCCAGCTGGCGTGATGTTAAGCTTTGTCAGTAGAGAGTGTTGGAGAGAGAGTGAAGGAGGAACGAGTTTAACTTGCTGGTTCCAGTGTGCTTGCTGGGCAGGCTGCTGTGGCAAGTGGGGCTTCTCCAGTGCCCAGGCTCTTGCCGCTCTCAGCAGCCAACAGCATTCCCTCAACCCAGGCAGTTTTGCAGCCGAGAGCCTCCAGTGAGACACTTCCTCACGAACAACTTTCCTTGGCATTCTGCAGGACAGATTTATGGCAAGTTTCAGAGGGTGGGTTTTCTGAAGTTCTGCTGAGTGTGAGCCCTCTCCAGCAAGGTTTGGATCTCAACCCTAGGGCTGAAGAAACTCTTCCTTGGGTACACTTTCTCAACCCTAAGGGTAGTAGTGAATGTATGTTATGTTATAATGTATTTGCTGCTATGTTTTGTATCATCTGTTGCTATGTTCTTTAGAGGTTTTTTACTTCTTACGAGCCAATTTCTCATTACTCCAGTAGCCTGTTAGAGATTTTTCGTCTTTCCTTGTTCAAATTACTGAGTGGTTTCTCTCTCCTGACTGGACTCAGTGCTCTTTGGATACAGTGCTCTAATAAGATCACAGAGAAAGAGTACATTTGGGGAGAGAGACAATGAATTTAGTTTGGGACATGATCGATTTTAAGTATAGAAGAGCCATATAGAGATATCCAAGAGCTTGTTATTATATATGAGTTTGGAATGAGCTCTGGACTGAAGACCTGGATTGGCGATTGCCCAGGAAGAGTGAGAGGAAAGAGATGACAGTATGATCCAGGATAGAGTCCTGTAGGTCACAGCCTGTTCAGATAAAGAGGAACCCCTTAAGGCTGAGGAAGCTGATTGGAGTGATATATTGTTCATAGTATTAGTATGTTACTCAAGGGTTGTTGTGGGGGTGAAATGAGTTAATGTACATAAAGCACCAAGCTCAATGTCTGGCACATAAGCCCTTAGTAAACATGATTACTGACTGCCACTGTTGGAGGGCTGGGCACTATGGTGGATGACAGGGATAGAAAGATGACCAGGGCTGCAGGCTTCACCCTGAGGGGTGGGGAGTGGGAAGACACTTACTAAGTATATTAGAGTGAGTGGCAGATGTTAGAGGAAAGGCATGAATGAAGTACTAGAAACTCCTGCCTTAGAGATTCTGATCAGGGATTCCAGAGGAGGTAAAGGCTGAGCTGGATCTTGAAGGGGTGCAAGTTTGCCCCTTTTAGAAAAGGCTTTCTGAACAGAGGGAACAGCGTTAGCACAGGAGAGACAAGAATGCTTGACAGGCCAGTCCCACAGTGGGGTTGTGGCTTGCCCCTTGACTTTGAGGTGGGATATAAATTGGACACCCTTTCTCAATAGTTGTCTACTCCACATCCTTATGTTCTGTCTCTCTCATACCTAGATTTGTAACTTGTTCAGTAACTTTTTAAAAAATTTCTGCAAAACAACTGCTAGTTAACAAAGATCTAAAATAATTTGAAACTTCTATTTAGTGTCAGTATTTTATTTAAGTTTTCATTCAATACGAGCTTTGAGTATTGTAGGTTGAAGTGTTCTGGGAGAGAAGCTGAAATGTACTGTACATAGTACCACTTACTGGGTTTTACTCTCAATATTGAATAATTTTTGCATGGTTACTGGACATTGATAAAGCTCAGAACTGTTTACGATTCATATGAGTTCTCTTCAACTTGCGATTCTTTTTAAAAGGTTCAGTGACTGAAGAAATGGAAATTACTCAAATGTATGACTGTTCTCTCAATAACTCACATTTTTGGAGATTTAGGAAATAAGTGTGATAAACTTTTGATTCCTTGATGGAAAAAAATGTCAATTCAGCCTTAAATTCTCTGTGATTTCTTCTCTGTGACTGGAATGTTCTTTTTTTTTCCTCCTTTTTCTCTGTCTGACAGGCAAACTCCTACCCCTCCTTGAATGTACAGCCCACTTGTCAATTTTCTAATCTTTCTCAAATTTTCTGAATTTGTTCTTACCAAAGAACTGTCCTAAGATAAGTCTGTTGTAATGCTGACATGCGTTCACTGAAGAAGGCATGTATGTGTGTTATGTGTATATGTGTGTATGCATGGAGTATTTCCAGAAAGTATAAATAAGCTGAAGCTGATGAATGTGTGTGTGTGTGTGTGTGTGTGTGTGTGTGTGTATCTTATATTAATTGCTGGAAATTTTAAGTGCTCTGTGAAATTTTCAAGATGTCAGCTTCCTAGTCCTTAGATTTTAGGTGGTAACAAACAAAAACCAGCTGAACAGCTAAGGCTTGAATTCTTGTTTTCGTATTTATAGGTGGTGTATTACTGTCAATAAAACAAGGATGATAATAAGAGGTATTAAGAGGTTTAAGTTAGTCCACGTAAAGTGCCTGATATAACATAGTGGATGGCACACATAAATATTAGGTATTATCATCAAGAAACATACAGTTTTGTGAGAGAGGCAAAGAATAAATAAATCTTTTCTATGGGTGTGTCTATGGGGAGGTACGGTAAGTAAAAGGGAAACCAGAGAAGGCTGTACGAAGAAGGGACCTTTGAGAAGTTTAGAAGGATGATTGAGAGATAAGTTAAGGAAGTCCATTCCAGAAAGAGGGAGTCTTTTTTTATAAGGTGCAAAAGTATAAAACAATGTGGATGAGTTTGAAAATTCTAGTAGTTCATAATGGCTTGCAGCAGTCTAGCTTATGAAAGATGAAATGGCAGATAATGATAGGTAACATTTATTGAGCACTTTGGCAAGGTAGTATTCTAAGTGGGTTTGTGATTTAATGTATTAAATCCCTATAGTAACCACGGTTTTGTTACTATAATTACCCTCATTTTATCAATGAGGAGACTGAGGAAGGGAGGTTAAGTAACTTGTTCAAGGTCATGTAAATCAAGTGCATGTTTATGTGTACCCATTACAGTGTCTGATGAGACTAGGAGGCAGTAATAGCCCAGACCTTGAACACTGTCTAGATTCACTTCCATAAGCTTTGGGAAACCATTACAAGATTTTAAGCAGTAAAGTGAAACTCTCAGATTTGTACTCCAGGATCACCAGTAATGGCTTAGGGAAGATGAAGAAAGTCTTGCTATCCCTTCTTTCCCATCCCTTCACCTTCCACCTTATATCCTTTATGTCCTGAAGAAATTGTACAATTAATTGTAATACTTTAAGAAAAGTGGAAGAGCTCTTTAAACTGTTCTTCACTTTGTAATTAATTTGGACACATTTTCAGGACTTCAGTTGTATCAAAATAAAGGCAAAAGGAAATAAAACAATTCTATTATATACATATTTTAGAGTAAGCTCCTCTCTTAATTATATATTGCTGGGTAACAATACCCTAAAACAGCAGCATAAAACAACATTCAGCATTTATTATCCCACACGTTTTTTGTGGGTCAGGAATTTGTGAGTAACTTACCTGGTGGTTCTGGCTTGGAATGTTTTCTGAGGTTGCAGTCATCCAAAGGGTTGACAGGGGCTAGAGGATCCAGTTCCAAGATAGCTTATTGACATGACCAGCAAGTTTGTGCTGGCTTTTGGCAGATGCTTCAGTTCCTTGCCACACGGAATCTATAGGGCTGTTTGAGTGTCTTCATGATATATAAGAGCAAGGTGGAAGCTGCAATGTCTTTTATGAACTAGCCTTGGAATACATTACTGTGGGATGATGCCGTACAAGGGTTTGAATACCAGGAGGCACAGATCATTGGAGGGCATTTTGGAGACTGGCTACCAGAGTTCTCACGAAAACATTAGTGAATAGAATAATAAAATTTAGAAGTGGAAGGAGCCTTAGCCCAGTGGTTTCAAAGTGTGGCCCCAGAACCAGCAGAATGTAAGCTAAAATAAAATCCTCTCTCCCCTCACCCCGAGCCAACTGAACAGACCCCTTCTTGGCCAAGAAAAACCTTAAAACGGAGTTCCTGGCTATGAAGAGAAGGGAATTCCAACACGCCTCATTATATGTATTATATGTGCACCGCGCCCCCCCCCCCCATTTGGTGTTTATAACAATTGACTAGTATTAATGTAAAGATAGTGTTAGTAAATTTATTAATAGTACCTAAGGGCATGCACAGCAAAGGTTAAATCACCTGCAGGCCATCGATTTACTTAACAATCACTTGAGTATGTTGTGGCTTGTCTCTGATTAACAGGCTTCCTTAAAGTATTGCAAGCCTTTAGACAAAAAGCTTTATTTCTTTAACCAATTACAAATTAAAGAATCTTCGAACCCACCTATAACCTGTAAACCCCTCTTCCCTTTGAGATGTCTCCTTTTCTGGCCAAACCAATGTACTCCTTCCATGTACTGATTTATGGTTTTACCTGCAGTCCCTTGTCTCTTTAAAGTGAATAAAACCAAACTGGTACCCAATCTCTTTGGGACCACTTACTTGCTCCAGACTTCTTGGGCATGGCTTCCCAGGGCGTGGTTGCATATATTTGGCTCAGAATTAACCTCTTTAAATTATTTTATAGCATTTGGGGTCTTTCCATTAAGCATCACTTGGAAATTTCTTTAAAATGTAAATTATTGGGTCTCTCTCTAGACCTACTGAATTAAGACTCTGGGAGTGACTACCAACACTTTTTTTTTTTTTTTAAATAGACTTTATATTTTGGAACCATTTTATATTTATAGAAAAATTGAACAGATAATACAAGTAGTTCCCATATACCTGCCACATACAGTTTGCCTTATTATTAACATCTTGCGTTAGTGTGGCACGTTTGTTATAATTGACGAAGCAATATTGACACATTATTAACTAACGTCTGCTACATTAAGGTTCACTCTTTGTGTCTCACATTCTGTGGGTTTTGACAAATACATAAATGCTTTGTATCCACTGTTACAGTGTCATGCAGAATAGTTTCACCACCATAAAACTCTGGTGCTCCACTTACTCCTCTCTTCCTCCCTCAAACCCTTGGCAACTACTGTCCATAGTTTTTACTGTCTGTAGTTTTACCTTTTCTAGAATGTTCTGTAGTTGGAATCATATAGTATGTGTCCTTTTCAGACTAGCTTCTTTCACTTAGCAATATGCATTTAATGGTCCTTTTTTTTTTTTTTTCTCCTTTTTGGCTTGCTAAAACTCATTTCTTTTTATTGCTGAATAACATTCCATTGTATGGATGTACCACAGTTTGGGTATCTATTCACCAACTGAAGGACATGTTTGTTGCTTTCTGTTTTTGGTGATTATGAATAAAGCTGCTTCACATATTTGTGTGCAGATTTTTGTGTGGACATAAGTTTTTCAGTCAAATATGTAGGAGCACAATTGTGGGATTGTTTGGAAGATTCTGTTTAGCTTTGTCAGAAAATGCCATACTATGCTTCATGTTTGCTGTAGATGTAGGTGCCAGATGCTTCAGTTTCATACAGTTTTCTCCCCAGCCCCCTTGGCTTTGGGTTTCCCTAAGAGCTCCTTAAATAGAGTTTGTTTTGCAGCTGTCAGTTGTAATCCACGGTTGTTTATACTGGAGCTCTGTTGATGTGATGGTAAGATGTTGGGGAGGAGAAGGAAGCATTCTGTAATTTTATATTAAATCTCAGGTTTTTTTTTTTTTTTTTTTTGTTTTTGTTTTTGTGGGCCTAAGTCCTTGGGCTGTGCTCTTTACAAGTTTCTTAGCTTTTTCTTTTCTTTTTTATTTTTCTCTTCTGTGAGACAGGAAGGCAAGAAGGGGCTGAGTTTCCCTAGGTCTGATAGAGCTGGTCCACTCTGAGTTTTCTGCAGTTTGTCAAAATTACCATTCAAGTAATGGCTACTATATTAGTTTTTGGTTCTTGTAGCTTTTGCTTCAGATAATGTGATCTTGTCTGTGATTCTTTTTATTTTCCTGTCTCTCCAGATTTTCGGGTGGTGGTTTGCCCTGTGACATCAGTTCTCTGATGGATCTAAGAAAAGCCATTGATTTCAGTTTGTTTAGGTTTTTTCTTGCTATGAGGATGAGAGTGATGGCTTCTGAGCTGAAGCTTAAATCTGGCACTCAACACTCGTTGTTTTAACAGATCCCTCCAAGTGACTCTGATGCATGCTAGTGCTTGAGAACCGTCCATGTAGCCCAGCTCCTTCATTTAACAGATTTGAACACTGAAGTCCAAAGATGGGAAATTACTTTTCTAAAATCTAACGAGAGGTCAAACCTAGAATAGAATCTGAGTCTCTTGACTAGATCATCTTCAAGCTGTTTTTTGGTATTTATTTATATTTACCTGAAGTTCATTGTGAGATCTGGGTGTATTTGTACACATTGTCATAGCTATCTGGAAGCTCATTTGAAATGTTCTCTTTGACAAATATCACCTACCTCATGTGTGAGGGGTTTTTGTTTTTGGCCATAGTTTCGCTTTGCTGTCCCAGGTAGGCTGCTGTGGCGTCATGGTAGCTCAGCTGTAAACTCCAGCTCTGGGTTCAAGTGATCCTCCTGCTTCAGGCTTCCAAAGTGCTAGGATTATAGGCGTGAGCCACTGTGTCCAGCCAGGTGTGAGCTCTTAATGTCATATTGCTGGGAGTAAAATAGTATGTTATGTAGAAAATTCTATTCCCCCCCTTAATCCTTATAGGAATTTTTTAAAGTTCCTAAAAGAAAACCTTAGCACTCTTCATTCAGTCTCTTGAAAAGCCTAAAGTGAACCATCAGGTGAGATAAATCAGCTGCATCTGTCAGTTCTTCCTTCCCATGAGTTCCCATCATTTCATTTCCTTAATGTTATTTTTTACTTAATTTTTAGTATAGAGTGGATAGCAGCTGTAACCCCCTTTTCCATTTCCAAGCCAACTCCCCGCTTCAGCTCATGCACATGATATTCCTCAAAGTTTTTATCTGGAGACTTTTTCTGTAAAGAGCCAGATATAGTAAATAAGCTTTGCAGGTCATATGGTCTATGTTGCAACTACTCAATGCTGCACTTGTGGTGGGAAAGCAGCCAAAGACAATATGTAAGCAAATGGGTATGACTGTGTTCTAGTAAAACTTTATTTTCCAAAACAGTGTGCAGTCTCTTGGCCCTAGTTGGCTAGTCCCTTTTCTAGAGCCTATGGAAATCTTATTTTCACATCTGTGCCCCAAAGAATGCCATTATTTTTATTTATTGGAGCCCCAAGATTACTTTTATTAGGTTGCTTTCAGAAGTAGTAATAGATATTTGGGTGTGGAACAGTGCATCTACGTTTTGATTTGTTTTTTGAGGCATACGTTTTTGGTGTTAAAGAATATAGACTTTTCCCCCTCTAAATGTGGTTTGAGCAGGGTTGATTTTTTTAGGGTCTCTTGCCAGTCTAGATTAAAACAAAGATGAAAAAACCCTGGTCATTTACTGTAACTGCTGAAGCAAACTATACTACCAGTGGTGCATGATAAAGCATGTCTTTTAATAAGTTCTTAAATATAAAGACTAATAGGAAGTCTCAAGTTATGGTGTGTTACAGGTGCCTATGGAGTTATTAGGTTAGAAAGGATGATTTTAATTTACTTAAAGTCCTTGGCAGGTTGCTCATTGTCTGCATACTCAGTAAAAGTGAATATTGGTGTTTGTGCTTTGCAGCCAGCACAGGTGTTGGTTGCAATGGCTTCTCATTAGTGCCTTAAGATCCCTTTAGTATCTCTGGTTGCCTGACAAGAGAAAAGGCAGGAGCTGAGAGAGATGCTAGCTGTAGAAGTAGTCCCTGGGGAGCATTGGCCATATTGGCTGAGGTTCTTGTGTGTGGTCAAATGTGTGAACTTGGGGTTTTGCTAGACAGAATTCCTGACCACATGGGTTAACATGGGTTAATTATTATATGCCATAAGTGATCTTTGTTTTAGGGACTTCTCCAATTTGAGCTATTTAAAACTTTAAAAAAAATACATGCAAATTAGAAAATTCTGTTTTGGGTGCATTCCTATCCTTTGGGGAAGTACAACTGACTTTTAATAATGGTGGGTAATTGAAATATAGGTTTCAATAATGACTACTACTATACTAATCCATTAAAAAAAGGTCAATCTACAATATTAGAATACCGAAAGCTTACATAATTAGAAGAGTCTTATGATTAGAATTTAATTATTTCAGACTAAAAAGAATATCAGAAGGAAACTCTAGAGGGCAGTGTAACTCAGCATGTTATGCTTCTCTTGGCACTTAAATTTTGCTTTGAAAAAATAATCCAGGTTTTCTGAACTCTTTCCCCACTACATGGTTTACCACTTTGGTAGAATTGTGAGCTTTAGAAAGAAATGCTCTGGTTTGGCTTAGAAAAGTTAGATAATACATCATAATTATTTGGTCCTAGGGAATATTCTTGCTTGGTTTAAAACATACTGTCTTAAAAAAATTGGAATTCTCTTATTCAGCTAAACTGAATTGAGTTTGCTTTCAGGCATTTGTGGAACATTAAGAAAAAGGAATGGTATCAAAAGGAATAGAGTATCTTGTGTTTTCAAATCTTTTTGGGTAGGAAGTAAATTTGAATTCTCTATCAGAGAATTTCAACAAATAGGTAGAGCTTGACTTATTCTGAAACATTTTCAACAACTCTTTAAAGTGGAAAGTTTGAACCTAGGTGCTTGATTGGTAAATAGTAAGAGTTGGTAAATGTCTGTGTCAATGTTGAGCCTTTCAGAACTTGTAGAACACTTGAATTTAGCAAAACCCAAAGCATATTATGCCTATCACAGCCACTTTTTCTTCTAATTTTTAAACTTTTCTATATTTCCAGGGAAATCTAATCTGTATGTTTTTTACTCATTTACACATAAGTAATCAAACGTGGCTTGGAAAGAACTGTTCTGAAGCCTAAGAAGCTTTTAGAGCCTTTAAATTTTTTCTCCCTTACAAATAGAAAGTGGGGATTACAAAGGGCAAACTAATGAGTCTCCTAGAATTTTAGTTTCAAGATTTTAAGTTATTGTAAATTTGGGAAGCAGTTATTTGTCTGTGTTTTCTGGTGTTATTACAGTGTGGAAATTGGTATATCCTGTGGTTAAGTGTGATTGACAGACATTTGGGGGATTTTTAGTTTTTAGTTTTAATTTTGACCTATTAGAATGACCTCAAATAAAGTATGATTTTTTTCCCCCCAAAGTTTTCATTTTCTTTATCTGATCTAGGATAATTCAAGTTTACCTTCATGCTTGAAATGCATGTTTGTTAAAGCATATCGAAATTCTTGGATGAAAAGTCTTATATAAGTGCAAATAGTGCAAATTTAAGAAACATGCTATATAGAGATTCTGCTTCTGTTGTGTTCACATTGGTTTCTAGATACCAACCAAAGTCAAATCTGTCTTCTCTCTTTTTGTTTTGTCTAATTATTTAAGAGAGTTACTCCATCCTCCTGTTGCTTTCTACCTTTAGTTGGATAAAGTAGTTATTTTGACCTAGTTACAACTATTTCTTCTTTGGAAAGAAACCAGTAGTTTTTAAAGAATGATAGTGGCTGGACATGGTGGCTCATGCCTGTAATCCCAGCACTTTGGGAGGCTGAGGCTGGAGGATCCCTTGAGCCCAGGAGTTCAAGGCTGCAGTGAGCTATTTTTTTTCTTCCCTCCCCTCCCTCTTTCCTTTTCCTTTTCCTTTTCCTTTCCTGACAGAGTCTTACTCTGTTGCCTGGGCTAGAGTGCCATGGCGTGATCCTAGCTTACAGCAACCTCAGACTCCTGGACTCAAGCAATCCTTCTGCCTCAGCCTCCCAAGTAGCTGGGACTACAGGCATGTGCCATCATACCTGGCTAATTTTTTATATATATATTTTTTAGTTGTCCAGCTAATTTCTTTCTATTTTTTTTAGTAGAGATGGGGTCTCGCTCTTGCTCAGGCTGGTCTCGAGCTCCTGAGCTCAAACAACCCACTGGCCTCGGCCTCCCAGAGTGCTAGGATTATAGGCGTGAGCCACCACGCCCGGCCTGCAGTGTGCTATGATTGCACCACTGTGCTCCAGCCTGGGAGACAGAGCAAGACCTTGTTAAAAAAAAAAAAAAAACAAAGACACCCATGCACACAAAAACAAAAAAACTGATGTGCACTTCAGAAACAGGGATGAGTATTGTGTATTAGCTTTGATTATTGGTATTGGGTATTAGCTTCACCTCTGGCACAATCTGTGTGCATATCTTTTTTTCCATCCTAATCACAGAGAATAACATAAAATAAGTATTCATATGTATGAACTATACAATATACATCAGAACTTTTGCCTGAAATTGCTGAAATTGTTTTAAAAATTTATACAGAATTGGTATGATAAACTAAACAATTTTTTTTTTTTGAGACTCTTGTTGCACTGGTTAGAGTGCAGTGGCATCATCATAGCTCATTACAAACTGAAACTCCTGGGGTCAAGGGATCCTCCTGCCTCAGCCTCCCCAGCAGCTGGTACTATAGGTGTGCGCCACTGTGCCTGGCTAATTTTTTCTATTTTTAGTAGAGATGGAGTCTTGCTTTTGCTCAGGCTGCTCTCGAATTCCTGACTCAAGCGATCCTTCCACCTCGGCTTCCCAGAGTGCTAGGATTACAGGTGTGAGCCACAGCGCCTGGCCAAGGATTTTTTTTTTTTTAAAGA
>NW_012153840.1:7335328-7339360 GCF_000956105.1 Propithecus coquereli
TCTTGCTCAGGCTGGTCTCAAACTCCTGAGCTCAAACAGTCTGCCCACCTTGGCCTCCTAGAGTGCTAGAATTACAGGTGTGAGCCACTGCGCCGGGCCGAGATTTGAGTATTTCTATAAGCCAAGGACTTTTTCTTAAAGAAAAAAATAGTTACTTAGAGTGTTTTTGGGGAAGAATATTGAGTATTTCTTTACACAGTACCTAGAAATAGAAGGCAAAATTTTTAAGTAGCTGTCGTGTATAGAGAAAGCAACCGAATCCCTGATTTTACAGAAGATTTGAGATATCTGCTTCATTCTCAGACTTGAAGTTGGCAGACTGACTAAATGTTTTTCTTAATTCTAGCAAGTGACAGATTATTACTTTGATATAGATAGTATCACTCAGGTTTTGTTTTACTTGAATGTAAACTTCCAGTCTCTTGGTATTTTGAAATATATAGGAGAACTTTTTCTTAAGCTAAGATATAAATACCATTTAAATATATTCCATTCAAGATATACCACTCAATATATTCCTCACACTTTGGAAAACATAGGGCTAAGTTTTCCAAAGTGTGAGAAATACCCCATCCCAGTCCTTTGGAGCAAATTTTAGTTACCGTTTTTCCCCACTTTATCCCACTTTACGTAAACCTCATTGCTTTGGTTTCCCCAGTTTACCCATTTCCCAAGTTTACCTGTTTGAGTCTCCATCTTGAGCTTTTCTTTTTGTTTTTCTCTCTGGTGACAGCAGCTCCTTTTGCTCTAGAGAAAAATTTTTCTCCAGCTCCGATTATCAAATGTCTTGAATTGTCTGTCTAAATGTCTTATTTTATATGGATACGTGCCTTTGGGTATTACCTAAGAGGATCCCATGTTATCATCAAATGGCACTTTTAGATCTGGGGTAATTCATGAAATGAAGATGTCATCTGATCAATTCTATCAGGAATTTGCTTTTCAATTCCAGATTTGCCCGTTAGAGGACATTTCCTTTTTAGTAATTATACCCCTTCTGGTCAAGTAGCTGTCCGTACTTCCTTAATGACATGCTTTGTAACTTTCTTACAATAGCTAGAATAGGAATTGGCTGTCTTTTTCTGAAAAGGGCCAAGTAATAAATAGTTTAGGCTTTGTGGGCCATCCAGTCTCTGTTGCAGTTATTCAACCTTGCATTTGTAGTACAAAAGCAACCATAGATAATATGTAAATGAGTAAGTGTGACTGTTTCCAATAAAACTTTGTTTGTGGACACTGAAATTTGAATTTCATATAATTTTCATGTGTCATGGAATATTTTTCTTCTTTTGATCCCCCACCCCCACCCTCCAACCATTTGTAAGTTTAGAAACAATTCTTTGCTCGTAGACTCTACAAAAGCAGGCGGTGGGCTAGGTTTAACCCATGGGCCATTTTTGCCAGCCCCTGAGCTGGAAACGCAAAGAAAGACATACGCATAGAAGTGGTTACTTATTGACAACTTTAAGCAAATATCTAGGGTTTTTGTTACTACCAAAGATAAAATAAATGTATTTCTTAGTACGATAGATAATATAAATGATACCATTTTTAATGGTTTAGAGTCTAGGGATAGAATACCTTTGGGCAGTAAAAGATTAAAGCTGGTTTTCTTTGTCAGATATTAAATGTAGAAAATTGCCAACGGCTATGGAACAAAACTCTTTGATTTTCAAGTCGAGTTGTAAGGCTCTATAGAATACACAGGAACTATATAGATTTTTTTGATATAAGGGCTTCATTTAAGGGAGAGATTGCCTTCAAGGCGATTTCAGCTTGTGATTTCTATTTTGGTGTGTTCTGTCCCTACCTGATGATTTGTGCAATGTAATGATGGTAATTCAGAGCTAGAAAGTAGGTTGTTTCTAATTTTGATTTTTTAGCAGTATAGTTTTTTTTTTTATCTGAAATACTGAAAGAGCTAAACTGTCTTCTGTATAGGTAGGGGTTTCCTTCCTCCTGCTTAAACTTTAAAACCACAGCCTCTTAGCTTTTGTTGGCACTAAATAATGCTTGGACGCTATATATTTCACAGCAGACATATGTTTTTCTACTTAACATTAAGCAGTTGCTTAATTTGAAGAACTGTTATTTCTGTTGATCTTTGCTATAAGAAAATTCAGTGTACACAGCACAGTCTGAATTAATAGAGCTCAAACTCATTAGGGCATGAAAATAGTTTAATCAATGGCCAACCCTTTAAAGACTTTGTCAGGCAGCATTCTAAAACGTTTGAGGAAAAAAAATGATCAGTGGTTAAAAACACTTTTTGTTTTTAAAAGCCCTCTTGAATAACATCTGAGGTTGCTCCCAGGTTCTGTATAGAGGGGAAGAAAAATCATATTTGTATACTTTATATCGAACCACAGCCATTCAATCTAATTACTGATCTCTTGGTAAAAGCACTTTCAGACACTGAATTGTTTATTCATCCTTATTTCTAACCTGAGGGTATATTGTAGCTGAGTTGTTAGATTTTCTTCCTCTTTGTCATTCCGCAGTTTTATGTAACACTGCCCTTCCCCTCCCCCCATTTTGGTAATGGTTGGCTGATTTGATGTTTTGTGAGACATTCAGGATTTGATAGCCTGGATCAACATTCCCTTCTAAACATTGCCTCTTTTCTCTAATGAAAGTTCAAATTGGTTTGTGCTGTGAATAGTTTGTCTTAGGTAGGTAAAGGGTCAAAAGGGGAAACCTATATTGACTGATTAATTGGATTTCCATGTCAAATAGCTTTTTATTTTTGGGTGCAGAGCTTGAGTTTAAATCCAGGTTCTGAAACTGATTTTATAGTCATATCTCGGGTTTTCATGGGGGATTGGTTTGAGGACCACCCTCCAGGGATACCAAATCTCAGGATGCTCAAGAGCTTTATATAACATGGTATATACTATTTGCATTATAACCTATGCATACCTGCCCATATATTTTAAATCATCTCTGTATTACTTATAATACTTAATGCAATGCAAATGCTATGTAAGTAGTTATTATACTGTATTATTTAGGGAATAGTGACAAGAAAAAAGTGTCTATACAGTACAGAGGCAACTAAACTTTTTCCCCTGCTGAATATTTGGAAACCGCAGATGCAGAACCTGTGGATACAGAGGGCCGACTCTGTGGCTTTATTGAACGGGTATTATTTAACATCTTTGTCCTTCTGTTTGCTCAGTAATAAAGTGGAGGAAATAATAGTACCCATCCTATAGGAATATTGTCATATATTGAAAATATTTAGAGTAGTATTTGGCACATAGTTAGCACTCAGTAAATATTAGTGTCATCATCATCCTCATTCACAGTTTGGATGAAAAAAACTAATGTGGGTTTTAAGCAGGAAAGGGATGTCATCAGAATTGAGTTTTGGAAAAATTGGCCCATGGAAAGATGGACGGCGGGGCTGGGTGAACAAAGGTAGAAGCAGAAAGACCAGTGTTAGAGGCTGAGTTGCGTCCCCTGTCAAAAGGCAAAATTACAGCAAATCTAGTTTAAAGATTTCAGTCGGCTTTATTTGCAGTTCTAGAAATGGGTAACACTTTATTCCGTAAAACAGAGTAATTGTTCCAATGAGTCGATCAGAGGAGGTTGGCTTTATAGACAGAAAAAGGGCTGAAGAAAGCAAAGACAAAGAAAAAAGCACCGATTTGCTTGACACATAAGGTCGCCACAATCTTTTGATTAGTTTCAAAAAAAGAAAAAAAACCAACCAAAGCACCCACAATATCTGCGAAACACAGGAAAGCAAAACACTGTAAAACAAGATATGCCTGTAGCTCTATGCCATTATTATCAAGACAGAGATGAGGTTTTACATTATTAGGATGATATAGTTTTTTTTTATTTTTTTATTTTTTGAGACAGAGTCTCGCTCTGTTGCCTGGCTAGAGTGAACGCCGTGGCGTCAGCCTAGCTCACAGCAACCTCACACTCCTGGGCTCAAGTGATCCTTCTGCCTCAGCCTCCCGAGTAGCTGGGACTACAGGCATGTGCCACCATGCCCGGCTAATTTTTTCTGTATGGTTTTAG
>NW_012153840.1:7340550-7341091 GCF_000956105.1 Propithecus coquereli
TTCTGTTTCTTAAACAAGCTTTTGGCCTGGTGGTTCCCTTTGCCTAGATTTGCCCTTCCCCAGAGATCCATCTGACGCCCTTGGATAACTTCCTTACCTCCTTAAAGAATTTGCTCAAATTTCATTTCTCAATAAGTCTTATCCTGACCACCCATTTTAATACTTTAGCTGGTACCCTCTGCACTCTCTTAATCCTCCTTATCTTGCTTTATTTTTTCCTTAGCACTTACTGCCTTGGGATATACTGTATAATGTGTTTATTAAACCTTTGGTCATTGTTTGCTTCTCCCTGCAGAATATAAATTCCATGAGTCCGGGACGCTTTGTACTTTGTTCGCAGATATACTTCAAGTGCTTAGAACAGTGCCTGTTCTATACATTTTTGTTGAACGAATGAAGCATCTGGCACATAGTAGGCCTAGTAAGTTTCTTTGCTTAATGAATAAATTATTTAGGAAGATTTGGGAATACATAAATGAATAAAACGTTCTCCATGCCCTGAAGTGGCTTCATGTAGCAGTGAAAACCAATTATAGAAAAC
>NW_012153840.1:7341306-7363439 GCF_000956105.1 Propithecus coquereli
GGTTTCGAACTCCTGAGCTCAAACAATCCGCCCGCCTCGGCCTCCCAGAGAGCTAGGATTACAGGCGTGAGCCACCGCGCCCGGCCAGAAAACAATTTTAAATCTGTGAGAAATGCAGCCGTAGAATTATGTCGAGGGTAGAGAGGTGGCATGAAGAAAGGAGTGATTGATTCTCTGGGGGTGGTAGTAGACACCTAAGTATTTAAATCATTTACTTTAAGTATTTTGAGAATAGTGGTAGTTCTTAATCCATTAACTGTTTGTAGGCCTATTTTTATTACTCCAAAGAAAATGGAAGTGGAAATATATTTGAATAAAGTGCTTATGACTCTGTAGAGATCCTTTCTTTGATAGACATTTGTCTTTCCTCTCACTCAATTAAGCAGACAGCAAATCTCAATCATTTGTTCCTCTATGTTTATGTTATACAAGTTGGTGTTACTTCAATCATTTCATTAGTTCTGCTTTAGTAAATATATAGCAGGGTGCCTGTTGGAAATATAACAATATCCCCTACCCCCATTTCTGATATATCTTGGGCCCCTTTGGATATTCATTAATAATAATATCTTAATGACATAATTTTGGAACAAAAGGAATCATTTAGTGATGGATTACTTTATTTCATAAAAATTGTTAGATGGAATGGTTGGACAGTAGCATTTTGACATTGCTCAGTGGCTGTGTGGCTCCACTGCACTCTCTGTAGTAGTGAGTGGTAAAGGGGAGGGAGTAGGCTGGAGGCAGGAGGCAGGAGGCAGGAAACGGGTTTGCTGCTGAGACAGGCACTGCCGTTTGTGATAGATGCTCAGCTTGCAGGACCCAGGCGAGCATCTGTCTAACACATTCCATTCCCATCCATTATACATGATGCAGTGGTGGTGGTAACAAGGACAAAAAGCAAAATGCTGATTTTGCTGCTCCCCTCTGCCTCCCCCACCATCCTCCCTTTACACAGTGATGTGCTTCCCAGACAAACAATGAGTTACTAACCTGACTGATGGGATGAATTTAGGCCCTGGCTGATTGTTTTAACCAGGTTCTTAAAATAAGTTCATGGCAGAGTCCAAGATGACCATGCTAATTAGTACCTAACATTCATTGAACATTTCCTGTGGGCTGGGCACTCTGATCAAAGCTTTACATGAATTATTTCATTTCATTATGATAAGCTTGTGCAGTAGGTACTATTATTAATCACATTGTACAGATGAGTATATTGAGACTTAATTTGGGCATACAGAGACTTGCCCATGGTTACTGGTTACCCAGTTAGTAAATTGTAAAGCAGGAAGAACCCCAGCCATCTGATTCCAGGCCTGGAGCCCTCCACCACTAGGCTAAATGTGGTAAAGACTGGGAAGCACAGATGGAACTAGGGATGAACCTGTTCTTAAGAGTACCAGATGAGGCAGAGCATCCCTCACCACTTAAAATCACCCAGGAAAACACATAGGGCTAAACTTCACCATTGGTGAAATTAAACTGCAGTTTTATCTCCAGAACTAAAAGCAATTTCAACTGTCTAGGACCTTGCTTGAGGTTTGCACCGTATCTTTTGTCTTATGAAATAGAAGGCATTTCTGCCTTTGCCTGTGTGCTTGCTGGATTTTCTTCAATTTGCCACTCTTCAGTGTAGAAACAGGCACACTGCCACAGCTAATGGGGACTAAAAAACAGCAGTAGGAGAGGTTAGATTCTCATCTGACCCTGTTTTTAAAGAAAATCTGTAAAGTTCTAGACACAGCTTTAGAATTAGCTTTAGGAATTTATATGAAATACACAATATTGCCTAAGGTGAATTGACTTCTTTCATATGTTATACTTGCTCTTGTTCTTACTCTCACATTCTCTCTGAGCAAAGAAATGGAGACTATAACAAGGATGCTATTGGTAAAACAGATGTTTCTTACTTGAAATTGCATGCACTTATGGTCTTGTGTGTTAACCACTCTTAACAACTGTGTTTACTATTGAAACTGGAGATACAGACTTTGATTATAGTTTAGCCAGCTTGTCTTATACTGTTCTCCTGTAAATAGATTATTTTTAGTTTAAATTTTTGCTGTAAGCCCTTTCCCACTACTTAATTGACTCTTCCATCACCACTTGCAGTGAACATGTCAGCATTCCCAGGGATGCTAAACACACACAGTATAGTCGGCACAATGGCAGTTTCTTTGTGGGTTACTGGACTCTTTTGATCACTTTTAATGCTGAAAACGTCATCCATTCTGGTTACCTTCCAGTCCTTCTAATGAAATCTAGGGAGTATATGTCTGTCTCCTTTCAGAGTTTATCCTAATAGCTCTTGGTGGTCATTGTAAAATTACCCATCTGAAACTTAACAGATTGCAAATGAAATAGGTATTCCAGTATTTGTTTTGCTACTGCCTAATGAAACCTCTGTTTGAGTCATTGAATACTTTCAAAGCATAACCTTTGAAGTATGTTTCCACATCTTAATTTACCACTTGGCACATTTAGTTCTAACAAACCAGAACTAAAGGAAATTTTGTTTCATGAGAAACTGCTTGCTAAGCGTTAATTTATGTCTTCTTTGAGGATTATTAATGAACTTGTGAAGTGTAGATAAGCACTTTTTATTGACAAAACAACAGCATTAAAATTCAGTAGTATTCTCAATCAATGACAAGGCATTGCGTTTGAGAGATACTGAAAACTGCCACTGTTGACCTAATGATTAGCTTGTAATTTAAAACATCCTGGATTTTCCTTTCTTTTATCTATCTTGTTCTCTCTCTTTCTTTAAAAAAGCCATCAGCTGATTATGTAACATAATTGTGAATAGACAAATGGTTGAAATGCTAAAAATGGTTTTAAAATTCATGTTCTTTAAAGCTAGATGATATATTTGTACTTTTGCTTATAGCTTATAGCTTTTAAAAGCTGTTACTTCAGTTAGTGATATGTTTCTCATTTATGTGTATTAAAATTATAGTGATTGAGTTTGGTTGTTAAATTTTGTGTGCGTGTGTATGTGATTCTATGTTTTTTCTTTCCTTTCTTTTTGGTTTGAGATTATTATTATGGAGTGGCTAAATTTCAAGAATCTTGCCAACAGACGGCAAAATGTAGTACAACCTCCCCTGTGAAGAAAAATAAATTTCAGTTAAAATAATTGTCTCTTTGGCTAGGTTTTTCTTTTTTTCTTTTGAATTCTGAAATTTTACTATTATCTTCACCAGGTGACCAAAGCACACTGTAGAATGCTAATAGTATGTATTAGTGAATTTTTAAAAAAACAGTAGCTAAGGTCTTTCAGCAATGTTTTTGCTAGTTTTTAATTTAATGTAGGTAATATATGTGTATGGATTTAAAGAATCAAATGACATCACAAGGTTTATTTATTTATTTTAGTAGTTTTGTGTTCTATCCCTCTCAACCTTGAGTTCCACTCCCCAGAGGCAACCTTTTTTAACTTTTTAAACCATTTGTTTTGCTACTTACCTCAGTATTGCTAAGGGATATGCTTATGTTTTGTATTTTCTGTTTTAGACATTATTTGTTAAGTTCGACAATGAGAAATGAGGATTTAGCCTTTTATATTACTTTCCCCTTCTCCATCTTCCCCATGCAGTTACATCACATTTTGTGGTTAAATCATTATTGAATATTTATATTATTATGCAATGTATATATTGTTACAGCTGAAACAAATATTGTGGTATGGTTTAATTCCATTTCTCGCACAACTTGTTCAGTTTTGTTTGTGGAATTAACAATCGTCTCTCTTTTTTGTTTATTTGCTTAATTTTGTATGTTCCTGTCTCTAAATCAGCCTCACATTTTCCAGCAGAACTATTTAAACTCCTCTCAATGTAGTGGAAAATATTAGGTAAACTATAGAACACTTTCTGCAGTGTCCTCCTCGAACCCCGTGTCTTGACTTAGTGCCTAAATCTGCCACTGAGCTATTGGAAAGGGTTTTCCCTTTCATGTCATTCTGGTCATCTCCTCAGAGATCATTTTTCACGGGTTTTTGTTTGGTTCCCTCTCTTGTTTGTGGAGTATCTTCCTGAGAAGGGTGCATGGGAAGTAAATGTTTTGAGGCTGTGTGTGTCTGAAAATGTCTTTATTTTATATTCATACCTGATTCACAGTTTGGCTGGGTATAGAATTTTAAGTTGGAGACTTTTTCCTCAGAATTTTGAAGGCATCACTCTATTGTCTTCTAATTTCCAGGAAGGAAGCCTGAGAGTAATACAGTGTACACTAAACTGAAAACCAGCAGGAGCCTTTTAGGATTAGGTGTTACTTGAGTGATGCCTTGGGAAAGATAAAATAATTAAAATGATACCTTCTGAACCATAAGGAAAAAGATAAGGTTGAGGGAATTTTCCTTTTATTCCCATCTGTTAAATGAGGGAATTCAATCCCCTCTAGGGACATTGTAAAGGTAAACATTAAAAACTTTTAAAGTAGCTATAACCATCAAATTGAAAATCACTTTGATTTATTTCCCTTCTTTACACACCTAGGGGGTAGATGGCAAACTTTTGTGGTAATAGATCTTCATATTTTAAAGTATTTCATGGTGCTATTATGATTTTCCAATCACTACCCTTTAAATGCTAAATGAATGTTAAATTGGTGTGTTATGTGTATTGTAATATTTGGATTTTTTTGGCTGAAAGTGTTCATAATGTTTAATTCAGTGTAAAATGGCTGGGTACAGTGGCTTACGCCTGTAATCCTAGCACTCTGAGAGGCCGAGGCGGGAGGATTGCTTGAGCCCAAGAGTTTGAGACCAGCCTGAGCAAGAGCGAGACCCCCCCATCTCTACTAAAAATAGAAAGAAATTAGCTAAACAACTAAAAATAGAAAAAATTAGCCGGCATGGTGGCACATTCCTGTAGTCCCAGCTACCCAGGAGGCTGAGGCAGGAGGATCGCTTGAGCCCAGGACTTTGAGGTTGCTGTGAGCTAGGCTGATGCCAGGGCACTCTAGCCCAGGCAACAGAGTGAGACTCTATCTCAATCAATCAATCAATCAATCAATAAAATTCAGTGTAAAATGGAGTCCACAAATGAAAAAACCCTTCTTTTTGATGGCCTACATAAACAAAGGATAAATAAAGAATAGAATCAGCAAATTGTATTTTTTTTAAATAAAATATCTTTGATGTTAGATATGTTATGAATTTGTTTAGGACTCTAGTAGCATTTTAAAATCATCTTTTAAAAATTTCTTAAAAGCAGAAACTTTTGTTGGGGATACAAATTTTTTTTTTTTTGAGACAGAGTCTCACTCTGTTGCCTGGAGTAGAGTGCCGTGGCGTCAGCCTAGCTCACAGCAACCTCAAATTCCTGAGCTCAAGCGATCCTCCTGCCTCAGCCTCCCGAGTAGCTGGGACTACAGACATGCGCCACCATGCCTGGCTAATTTTTTCTATATAGATTTTTAGTTGTCCAAATAATTTCTTTCTATTTTTAGTAGAGACAGGGTCTCACTCTTGCTCAGGCTGGTGTCGAACTCCTGACCTTGAGCGATCCACCCTCCTCGGCCTCCTGGAGTGCTAGGATTACAGGCGTGAGCCACCGCGCCCGGCCTGATACAAATTTTTTCAGTTAGTTTTCATTGACTTAGTTTTTAAGCAAGAATTTGCATTCAAGAAAGATTGTTATTATGTTTGATTATAATGTTTAATATCAGGATAATGATTAAAAATTAGGTAAGCAATAGAAAATGTATATAAATGGCAAGTATGAATTCTTAACCCACTGCTAATTGTATCTAGGAGGCTAAATTAGCATTGGTTACTATGGTTTTTCTTTAGCCTTTATAAATTATCGCAAAAGACAAATTATTCCTCTTCTAGTTACTAAATTAGCTCCTATTTGATGTTGAAGGATATCTTGCCAGATTTATGATTCAGATTTTATAACAAGTCTTATTTTGATGTGCTTTTCTAGTTATATTGGTACCTTTTTAGTCTTTTCCTTGGGGACATTAATCCTTGGCTAGAAAGAATAAACTGTAATCCTCCATAACAGCTGGCTGCAAACTGCAACCATGACGCCTCGGACTATTAAAACAAACATTTCTCAACCTTATAGCACAGATTTCCTGTTTTTAAAGCTTTTCTGACCTTCTTGAGAAAAAGACCAATATAGCTATGGTTACATCCTATGGTTATTTTCATTAAAAAAAAATCTGTTGAATTTTTGTAAAGCTCTTGAGTGTAAAAGTGATTAATGTGCCAAAAAATGTAAATAGCACAGGGCTCATGTCTGATCTTTGCTAGGCCTTCAATAAAAGATAATAGAACCAGGTCAGCTTTTAAGGTATCTCTGTTTGTTCAACGTCTGCTACAATTGGAATGTCAGGAAAATCTCACATTAAAAGGCCTGCCCTAATCTGGAGAGATTGTAAAGGAAGCATTTGGCAGTCATTTCCTTTCACTTGTAAGAAGAAACATGCTTTACATTATAATCATTTAAACATGCCAGAGTCAGCTGATAGGGCCCTTATATTTTTTTTTTTTTTTTTTTTTTTGAGACAGAGTCTCACTCTTTCCCCGGGCTAGAGTGAGTGCCATGGCGTCAGCCTAGCTCACAGCAACCAAACTCCTGGGCTCAAGCGATCCTCCTGCCTCAGCCTCCCGAGTAGCTGGGACTACAGGCATGCGCCACCATGCCCGGCTAATTTTTTCTGTATATTTTTAGTTGGCCAATTAATTTATTTTCTATTTTTGGTAGAGACGGGGTCTCGCTCTTGCTCAGGCTGGATTCGAACTCCTGAGCTCAAACAATCCGCCTGCCTCGGCCTCCCCCCTTATATTTTTTAATTGTAGAGTTAGCTTGCTCTGAAGATTGGAGGGAATGATCAGTGTTTAGATTTTATTGTTGGAATTAATCAGATGATATAAACATTAGAAATTAGCCCGTGTCTTCCTTCGTACTAAGTTGTGTTTCTTGCAGGCCAAGTATTTGCTTTTCTAGTCAGGTAAAATAAAACTCCAGAATGGATGTTCAGCATTTGTCTTTATGACAATCTCACTTACCTCTAATCTCTCCCCCAAAAGAAAAGTGAAACTGTGACTTTTGATTTTTGTTTTAGCCAGTGTGTTATACCATGTTTGATTATATATTTTGAACTAGAGTCTTTTGACATTCTCTAGAGAGAAGTGATTGGTTTTTAGACCGAAAATTACTGGATCAGTAATGCTATCTGTGATCTTGCAACTGG
Organism: Propithecus coquereli; assembly: GCF_000956105.1. NCBI lineage: Eukaryota > Metazoa > Chordata > Mammalia > Primates > Indriidae > Propithecus > Propithecus coquereli. The sequence goes on from NW_012153840.1 coordinate 7,348,519, forward strand.
CAAATGGCATTAATTTTTTTTTTTTTTTTTTGAGACAGTTTTCCTCTGTTGCCTGAGTTAGAGTGCAGTGGCATCATCATAGCTCACTGCAACCTCGAACTCCTGGGCTCAAATGATTCTCCTGCCTCAGCTTCCTGAGTAGCTGAGACTACAGGTGCGTGCCACCACACTCGGCTAATTTTTTTCTATTTTTTTTTAAGTAGAGATGGGGTTCTCGCTCTTTCTCAGGCTGCTCTTGAACTCCTGACCTCAAGCATTCCTTCCGCCTTGGCCTCCCAGAGTGTTAGGATTACAGATGTGAGCCACCATGCCTGGCCAGAAATCTGTTCTTAACTGTGTTTTGCCTTTTCAGAGTGTTTGTAATTTCATCTGTATGGTCTAAGCTCTCTAGTGAGTTTTGAAATAGAAATGAAAATGTCCTTAAAAAATTTAAAGTATATGTTGTATTAGAGGTCTCTCTTTCTTTCTGAAGTTGTTTTAAAGATTATTTCACAACCTACATTGATGAGAGGGCTGCATACTTCCAAAAACTATTAAATAAAACTTCCAGGCCTGACCTTCAATTGATGACTTATGTCAGAAGAGTTTGATTTGAGTGACCACAGGAACCTAGTGTGTGTACTTTCTGTTCTTGTAAAAGTGAGTTTGGTGCTGCAAGTTTTGCTGTTTTTCCTGGAATACATTTTAATAATGTTGATAATTTTTTATTTCATGAAACAGTACTTTAAATATTTATTAGTAGTTTATTACTCTTTAATAAGACTATCATTAAGAGTATTAATAAGAGTATTATTAAGAGTATTAATAAGACTATTATTAGTATTGGAAAGTGTAAAACCAAAAGGAAAGTTGTAATTAATAATCAACCTTAATATTGTATCTATATATTTAATTTTGGAGTATGTGCTGTTTAGAATTTTACTAAAGGCCACTCTGTGTTATTTTTTTATAATCTGATGTTATTTCTAGTTATCTTTCAATAGTATATTATAGACTTCAACAGTACTTACCTAGGTTGAAATTCTGATAATTTTATTGCTAAATAGAAAATAATACATATTTATAAAGATTCTGGCATTAAAGGACATAAAAACATACTTCTCCAATACTCATGGAATATTTACCTAATTATTGTACCATATGTTCATAGTTCTCTGTGTAAGTCTTTTTTCATGTATGTAATTATCACCAACCTAATTGATTTAATATTTTATATTTCTGTTTTTTAGCACTTTTACTTACAAAGAAGCATATGTGAGTAGATCATTAAATGTTGACTGAATGGAAAGTGATATGATATGAATGGATAGGTAATAAGGAAGATTATTTTAAAAATTTATATTAGTATATGCCTGACCTTCATTTGTATTTAAGACTTGTGAACTATGGATAGTTTATCAAAACAGAATAATATGAATCATTCAGTAGTGCTAAAAGCTTTGACGTATTTTGTGTTTAATGTGCTAATTCTGTTTTCACAGACCTTTTAGGATATAAGTCAAAATTTCCTCTTAAGAAGAAAGGGCATGCTATTGGTACCCACAGCATGGCAACAGGAATATCCTGGGACTGGGTTGGGGAAACCAGGACACATGGGGAAGAACACTTTAATTTGGTTTAGGATGATTTGAGAATGTCTGTGGAATGCCGTTGTGGTGGAACCCACAGGACATTTGCAAATGTGAGTCTGTTGCTAAGAAGCAAACTCAACTGGAAAAATAAAATATTGGAATCACTAACACCAAAGCAGCTTGAGAGTGAATCTCCTCACTCATGAGAGATGCTGGAGGAGGAGGGCAGATGTGGACTGCCTATATTTAGGAGGAGTTATGCAAAGGAATAGAAAATGGCCAGAAAGGTAGTAGATCCAGGAAAGTATATAATTCAAAACCAAATAAAACAGAATGAGAGTGTGAGACTAGTACCTACTATTGGTAAGAATATAAATTGGTCTAGCTTTTTGGAGGGCAGTTTAACTGACTCTCTCTGACTAAAAAAAGTTCATACCCTTTGAACTAGAGATTCCTACACTATAGAAATACCTGTATGCACAGAGATGCACGCAAGAAGTTTGTTGCAGCAGTGTTTATAGGAGCAAAAAATCTGAAAAGTCTTGATTAGAGACTTGTTAATTATGGTACTCTCACACTGTACAGTTCTGTGACTCTATAAGCAGTAATGGGATGTTAATGGTTGGCTGTAACGTGGGAGAAGTGAGTTGCTGTATAGCATGAATAGTAGTTCATCTTTGTGAAATAAAAATCAACAGAGTGAACCCTCAGACAAATGAATACAAATGTTCTTTGTGTGTGTGTGTGTGTGCATATATATATATGTTTATGCACACACATATATTCTAGAGGAGAGCCTGGAAAGACTTCAACCTGTTGAATGGAATAACTTGAATTTTCTGTAGGAACATATCCAAATTTTTAAAGGCTCTAAAAGGTCTTCAAAAAGAAATATATATTGTTCTTTTTTATTTTGAAAACTCTATATATAGAGTTTTTGTTGTGACATTTTGGTGAGTTGGAAAGGGAAAGAGGTAGATGGTTTGCTTAGAATTATAACTCCATATTCTGTATAGTACAGTAGTCCCCTGTTACCAATGGGAATATGTTCCAAGGCCCCCATTGGATGCCTGAAACTGTCGATAGTACTGAACCCTATTTTTACTGTTATTTTCCTTTACATACTTATGATAAAGTTTAATTTATAAAGTAGGCATGGTAAGAGACTAGTAACAATAATAATAAAATAGAACAATTATAATAATATATTGTAATGAAAGTTACACGAATGTGGTCTTATGTCTGTCTTATTGTAGTAAGTCACCTATTTTTGAACCTTGGTTGACTGTGGGTAACTGAAGCCTCAGAAAGCAAAACTATGGATAAGGGGGGACTACTGGAATACAAAACAAAATCTCTCCATCCTTGATTGACTTTTGGGTATTCTTTTGACATTTTGACACTGGGGTGAGCTAAGTTACTTGATCTGAATGGTTGTACTGGATAATGCTAAAGGAAAGAATGTTGATTTTTCTAAACTTGATAGTTACAATTTTGATGGGCCTCACTAGTTATTATTACTAGAGGAATGTTACTCTTTAAACTTTCATGTAAAAATGTAATCCCTCCCACCCCTCCACCAGGTCTTGGGGGAGGGGTGGCCCAAAGCCGCCATCTTTAGAGGATACGCCCAGGATTCTTCCTTGCTGTGACAGAAGCAGAGTGCTGGAGAGAATAAGTGCAGGGTAGTTGTTCCAGGTTAAGTGTGTGGAATAACCTGGGCCCTGTTTAGCTAGTGCTAAGGTTATACTTCACATCCATATGTGCTCTCCTGGTCATAGCGTTAATGTTGGTTTAACTAGACTTTCGATTTAATTATAACTGTTAGGATAAAGTCAGATGTCAGCTCACTTGGTTGCATGCTGAGGCCTGTAGAATATGGAGTGCTTTGCTTCCAGCCACATCTGTTGTCTCCTCTCATTATCTGTTAATGGTACTCAACTTGACAGGGTTGTTTTGGTAAATGAAGGGTGTTATGAAACCAGGAGCTGGAATTTGTGTGGAATGGAGCTTAGGACAACAGAAAGCGGTGAGGTAGAAGGCCAGAGAGATACCATGTGGGAACCAAGCAATACCATGTGATAATGGTATTAATTTGGGAGGATGGAGTATTTCTAATATTTCTCATTCATCTCACACAATTATTTTTTTCTTTTTTTATATGTGTATGTGCAAAACACTTGAAAAATTGTAGTTCTTGTAATAACTTTGATTTCTCCTCTGCAGATTCCTTAATTTACAAAATCACAGCACTGGAGTTTAAACAAATCTTTCACTTTGAGGAGTTGGTGGTGGGGTTTGGAATGGTCTGTCACCACTGACTAGGAGTCTTTAGGTCAAAAGAGCTCTTATGTAGTCTTCCATGTCAGGGAGATAGAGAGGTCTTTTATTTAGAGAGGGAAAAACTGAAAATAAAATAAGTTCAGTGTAAAAGAGAGGTGAGGATTAACTCCTTGATAAAACAGCAGAATTTGGTAGTACTTTTGCATTCCCAGAAGCTTTGAAGACAAACTAGTATACAAAGTACTTTCAAAATTATATGTTCTGCTTATGTTGTTCTGTGTGTATACAAGATTTAGTATTGTCTATACAGTTCACCTGCTGCTGTTTGCATATTGCTTACATGCCACGTAAGTAGGAAGAACTTGGTTTGAATAAACTAATGATGGCTTCTATTCCTCATTAACTCTTTTTCTCTCTTTTTTTTTTCTAAGTGTAGCTTGGATATAGGACCCCAGTTAGGATCTCAGTGTTTTTATGAGTAACCCCAGGCATAATTATTTAAATCTCTATAAAGTGGGGATAAAAATCATCCTTTTTACTAGATATTTATTTATTGATTGATTGAAACAGAGTCTTGCTCTGTTGCCCCAGGTAGAGTGCAGTGGCATCATCATAGCTCACTGCAACCTCAAACTCCTGGGCTCAAGAGATCCTCCGGCCTCAGCCTCCTGAGTAGCTGGGACTACAGGCATACATCTCTCCTGGCTTACTAGACTTTTAAAGGTTAATAGAAGATATGACATTTATTTGCGTAGTTCCTACTTATTTGAGATAGGCTTCTTTGTGCCAAGAAATGTGCAGAGAATATATGAAATTAGTAAAAAGCAGGGTCGTTGCCCTTGATTCACTTATTTATTCCAGAGATTTGTGTGCCTGACATTAGGTATTTGATGATGAGCAAAACATATAGGACCTTCTCTAATGGAACTCACCATCTAGAAGGGACTATGGACATTAATCAAAAAATCACATCAATGAATTGCAAACTGAGATACCCTCAAGAAAAGGAACACAGTTCTGTGAGAACTTATAACAAAGGAACTTGACCTAGAATAGGTCAGGAAAAGCTCAGGAAAAGCTTCCCTGAAAAAGTGATATTTGACCTGAGATCTGAAGGAGGAACAGGCTTTAAAGTGTGTGTGTGTGTGTGTGTGTGTGTGTGTGTGTGTGTGTGTGTGTGTGGTGGTGATGGCGGCAGGGAGACTATTCCTGTTCTAGTGGGGAGAAGCAGTGCAGACCTGTAATAGAAATCTTGATAACTGGGGAAAATGGGAAGAGTAGTGTATTTGGAAGGTGGGAGGGCTGGGTGCAGGTGGATTAGCAGAGGGTGCAATACAAGTACAAAAGCCTTTAACTGTCATAAAATGCTGTCAAAGCATTTAGAATACATGTGAGAGGAGGTACAATATGGATTCAGATAGAGCAGTTTGGTTGCTCTCACCAGTCTTTTCCAACTCAGTGTAAACCAGCACTTTTTAAATGGTTTGCAGAAAAAAAACCCTCTTCAGGCTGTGCCATGTGTCTGGATATAGCTGGTTAGAAAATTGAAGTGTGTCCAAATGCAGGAGTAGCTTTTGTAGCTAGGCTTGAGGATTGATTGCATCTCTGACATATATGGAGTAATCTCAAAGCCTCTTGGTTATGAAGCAGATTTTCGAGTTGCAGGTCCCCCTTAGGATGGTTTCATTGAGGAATGGTGCTCAGTCGAGCTTATAGCAGAGCTAGATTTGCACTATAGACCACCTCTGATTTGTATTGATCACAGTCACCTTTCAGGGTGGCAAAGACATTATGCTTCATCTGTCCTTGCTCTCAGTGCATGTGCTGTGTTAGGAATTTTAGACAGATATTTCTATCTCCTGTAGAATAACTTGATTTTTCCTTTAAAGGAGATCAGCAGAATGATCTTTAAATAGCAAATGTGTGTCAGTTTGGCTATCTGTGGCAATGAGGCAAGACCCCTGGGTTCTACGCTGCCCCCCTCTTCCCCTACCCCACCTTCTTGGGACACTTTGGGCAAATCACTTTAATCTGTCTAAATTTTTTTGCCTGTTGGTAAGAGGGTACCCAATAATTCAGCAACTTTATGGGACCTTGGAAGGTGTAATTAACATTTATAAAGCTATTTGATAGTCCCTTGAAACTTGCCTGGAAGGTGAAAGGTGTAATTGTGAAGATACCAAAAATGATCATTTAAATTTTGAGCTCATAACTTTCTAATTTGGGTTGACACTGAGTGAGTTTAATAGTTTGAATTCATAGTCTATAGCAATATGTTTTTTTAAAAAAAATTCCTATAGAGTGTCTTATTTAAGAGGGCAAAATGAGCTTGGCTGTTAGCACTAAGGAATACATGGCATAAATGTAGTTTAATTTTAATAAAATTTAGCAAGTTGATATATTTTTACCAGCCTTCATTGGGGGTGGGGAAGAAAGTAATTTGAAATTAACGGTTGATAATTCTGTTAAGATGCACATAAAAATTGAATTAATGAGGGAGTTAGGAATCTGGTAGCCAGTGGGTTATATGTTTATTTAAAGCCACATGGTAAGGAATGTGCATTTATTTTGCTTCCTTATTAGATGAATTTCAGTGAAGCCCAATTTAAGCTATGTCTTGTCTAACAGATGGGTCTTTATTTTCTTGTGGAAAAGGGATTGGAGAGATTTTTAAACAAATGATTTATAGAGAATTCTTAAACTGTAAGGAAAACTGGGGTCAGAAATGTTGTTTGACACCAAACAATGTTGCTTTCTCCTGTGCATCTTTGAAACAAATGTTTGGCTTGTCTGTGATTGTTGATGTTTCATCTGCATTTGTTAGACGTCAGAGGTGGTTGGCATTAATATTCTTGGCAGAAGCAGAGGCAGCTCTAGGATGTGTGAAATGCTGATCACTCACGGGGATGCGCTGCCTCTTTAATATCTTGCTTGCAGATGCATTTTCTAGCTGACCATGCTATTAAGAGCTGCCATCAATCACGCAGACTCCCAGTTCCGGCTGTCGGGAGGGGAGGGAGGATTGAGGGGAGTGGAGGCTGGCCAAGCAACGAAGGAGATAAAATTGCAGTCGGCATTGTGTGCGCGCGTGCTCGCCGTGGCGGCCGGTAGGGGCGCGCGCGGAGCGGGCCTGGCTCCAGTCCGGGTTTTGCCGGTCGCTGCCGTCGCGGGGAGGCTGCTTTTTCTCTCCCGGCGTCTGGGTCACAGGCATGTGGCAGTGTTGGCCCGGCCGCCCGGGCTGAAGGAGCACGAACCGAGTGTGGGGGCCACGGGCGCCAGGCGCGGGCGGGAGTGGCCAATTCCCCCAGCCGCGGGCGGGGCCCCGCGTGGCCACCGCCTCCTGGAGCCTCTAAGCCGCGGGGACCTGTGCCCCGCTACGCTGCCCTGTGGCCACCAGGGCCTCCTTTTGTTTAGCAAGTGCATTTCACTCCTCAAGCCCCCGCCGCGCCGCCCCTCCCCGCCCTTGCCAGGGGCTGGGAGTTTTCGGGGCTCTGCACCGGAGGAGGAGGAGGAGGACCAGGCCCGTGGGCTCAGCTCCTGCTGCCAACGGGCCGCAGGCAAGTGGCCGGCGACCTCGTGCTACCAGGGGGACGCAAGTCTCAGGCCAGGAAGTTGGACAAGTGTGGGTGCAGGGGCTCTCGGAGGTGGGTGTACGGTAGCGTTCCAATTGACCCTAGAAAGATGAACTCGGGTGTTACTGAGAAGATGATGGCTTTCCAGGAATGGGAAATGAGTTATTTGCTGTGACCCATTGCTTTTGGGCTTACTAGTTTTTAAATTGCCCCCAATTCTGGAAATCTCAATTAAATAAATCTAATAGAAAACATCTCTGGGGCAGAGATTTTTAAATATATGTGTGTAATTTTTTCTTCTGAAAAGAAAATGTTTTTGAAGATCAGCGTGTAATGCAAAAGTCGCTGTTAGATCAGAAACTTAATGGCTTACTGTGGAATAAATTTAAGTTTAAAAATGAATTTGATAGACTTGATTATAAAGTAATTTTGGGTCATTTAAGTGACAAATACAATTTTCTTCTTGGACCAAAATAAAGTTATTTTGCCAGAGTAGCTAAAAGACAGGGTTAGTCTTGAAGAAGACTGCTTTATGTTAAAATTGTTAAAATGTTTTTGGTGTGAGGTTGTGGCTTCCCTGCCTTCTCCCCTTGTTTACCCAAATCTTGTTGTGTGAAGCTATGGGGAGACCTGTTTGACCACTTTCTGTTTGCTGAGGAAGAAACTCAGGTAATAGGTTACTTTGTTTTATTCTCAGCCTTTAAGCTTCTCTGGTGCACATGTGCCCTGGCCACCACGCTCTGTGGGGCATTGTTTGGCTGGAGGCCTGTCAGCCATATGGAAAATCTAAAAAATGCTATGTGAATGAACTTGGGGGTCAACAGAGAGATTACATTTTCCCTTTGAAATAGTGTGCCTGTGTGCTTTAACATTGAGACACTGAGTAAAAGTTGAGAACAGACTTGACAAAGTCCTTAAAATTCTGTGCCAAAATTACTGTATTGAGTTCTGGCTTTTTTTTCTTTCTGGGAACTCCAAATTTAAAGTAGAGATGATTTGAAACCTTACAGATGGGAGCAATATCCTATGTAAGCCGGTTGATCTGTGGACAATTATTTCCAGAAGCACAACCAACCCTACATTTTTATGTGTGTGTTAGATTTGTGCTCTAAGAGCAGTTGCCTTTCTGAATATTTACATTGCCTAGTAAAATAACATAAGGCAGAGTTTTAGATGCTTAACAGCAGCCTCACAATAGCGTGGGGCAGCTGTTAGGAGCTTGTATTTGTTTTTTTCCAACTCTGTAATTTAGAAGTGTTTAGATTATTTTATAAAGATCTCTGGGACCAGTGAAAGGTGGTTTTCAGCCCAAAGCACTTGAGTGCTCATTGTACTCTGGCAGGCGCTGGCGTTTGGCAGGCTACGCTTGAAATGTTATTTGATCTGGTTGCATGATAGAATTGACTAAGATTACACTTTTTCCCTCCCCGTGGCTGTTGAAAGTGATGCATCAACGAGAACTGTTCAATAACATATTTAAAGACTTAACCCACATTCATTCAGTCTGAGGTTTCCAGAAAAAGGCCGTTTAGATTTTTGTCTTGTTTTGTGGTTTTGCATTTATGAATTGAGGCGAGAGCTGACGTAATGTAGCTGTACCACTTCCTTTGTGTACGTGTATGTTTTTATAAGCCTATAGGATATGTTCCAGTTTACATGGTTGTGAATATTTCTGAAATGCTTGAATGTGTGTGTGTATGTATTTTTTCACATCCCAGTACCTTCAACTATATGCCAAATTATTTTTTACATTGTAGCTTAGAGGAAGGAAGAGTGCGATGGTGAACCCCATCAACTTGTCCATAAGGGTCAGTGAATTGCCTGTGTGTTATGCAGACTAGCTTTTCATTTTAATTAGCGCAACTGTGTACAGCAGTTAGGTTAGAATGCATTGGCTGCTCCTGCAGGGTAGTTTGTACACTGGAGGTTTTATGGAGTTGACTGGCTGTGTTTCTTAATCCCTCTCCCATTGCCACCGTGCTTGCTTTTAAGAAAATGATAAAACAAGACAAGCTTTTGTTTACTCATGTAATAGTTTACTTGTGAGAGATTTATTTTTGGTTTTGAGGGAATCAGTAAACCATGTAACTTATTAGTTGGTAGTACATTTACCATGCTTTTCCAAGGTGAGAGGGTTTTGCTTGTTTTTGTTGTAGTCTGAGGCCAATGGAACCATCCATTTTATAATGACATAGGAAGCCAATATTTGTTTTTTTTAAAAAAACCAACAAAAATTGGATTCTTTGTGAGTCTAGGATTAGTTTGTAAAACTCAGACAGAAATAAACGTTAGCATCAATAGAGATAAGTAACATAGCTAGAATGTTATCTCTTGTCTCTTACCTCTTGTTACCCTGTACCAAAGGAACTGAAAGAGCTATTGATTAACGGCAGCTGGGCCATGGGTTGGATGATTAATAGAAGCATTTACAAATGTCTCTGCTCAGGGGAATGTGTGGCCAACTTTAAATTGTAAAATATTATTGTTTTCAAGTTATTAGAAAGCATTTACTTTAAGATTGAGTACATCCGAATCTTTGAAAAATAAGCCTGTAACAAAATCAGGCTTTTCAGGATGTGAAATACATTGTGATGTGAATGACATGGTTTCTCCATGGTCTTGTCTCCTTACTGTTCCTTTCCTGTTGAGGAGATACTACTGTCCAGAGCTGTGATTTCCACCATGGGCTTCTAAGATTATCCACTACATTTTTAAAAAGGAGCAAAAGTCATAGAAAGAAACTTGATTGAAATCTGTTTGTTAATAAAGCTTGATGTGGTACCTTTTTCAGAGGCCCAGTTTACTGATAGAAGATGGGGGATTGGGGACTGGTGTGGAGGGCTGGCAGAAAGGGAGCTTGGCTCAGCCTGTGATTTTTGTTTTTTTAAATCTCACTGAAGAAATGCTCCATCTTAAAACAACCTAGAATGAGGAAATAGATAGAGTGCAACATTTTCTAAAATATGATAATTTCATTGTGATTTATCTAGAAAATGTTTTCTCTGATTAAAAGAAATTAAAACATTTAGATTGTCAGCAGACTGCTGAATCCAAGGAAAAACAGAGGGAAGTAAAGAAGTATCCTAGATCCAGTCCAAACAGGTTATAGCAAGAGTTCAGTTGTAAGTCTGTTTTTTTCCCCCCATAGGATGTTTTCCAGTTTCAAGTGTTAATGGTGATTGGGATTTTAGATTTGCCCTCCAAAATCTAACTAATACATGTTATAGTTGACATACTTACGTATTTGTAATGAAAAACAGTAAAAAGAATACTGTTGACATTTAATTAATCAGCATGTCCTTACTCAATTTTTAATGCTATCACATAGAGGTCTGCTGGTGTAATTAGTTAATTTATTCAGTATAGCATGGTGAGATAGCTAGACTGAGTTCTATTCCTGGTTCTACCATTTACTCACTGTGAGACCTAGGATAAGTTTACTTAGCCTCTCTGTTTCCTCATATGGGAAACTTACAGATTTACATAGAGGGTATGCAAAATGCTTAGGACCATGCCTGGCGTGTAATAACAGTGAACACTTAATGTAGTGAGCCCTAATTATGAGCTAGGTACCATTTTAGTTGCTGAAGATATAAAAAAGATGAAGTCCTCATAGCATTTACATTCCAGTGGATGCAGACAAAACAAGTAAAAGTGAGTGTGATGATTTGTTAAACTTCCAAAGGTAACTTTTGGGCATGCCAGTGATTTTTTTTTTTTTTTTGAAGTTTAATATGAGAAGTTTAAGTCACAGTTTTAATCATTACTTTTTGTGATAAAAATGCATTTCTCGTACTACTAGTAGGATTTATTAGCTATTATTAATAATTTTTGGCTCATAGGTAGAGTAGAGAAGGCGGAAGTGACTTTTCCTGGGAAAGAAAAAAAACAGAAAAGAAATTAAGACATCAACTTACCAGTTTAAGCAGCTGATAATAGAAGGAGGGGCATGTTTGAGTCCTGGCCCATCGATAAAAGGAAATATTATGTAGCCATTATCAGTCATCGTGGTACAAAAATAAGATATAAACCCATTCAGAAAAAAACTGTGTAGATGCCAAACTGTTTATGATTCCAATTATGTGCATACCCACTTTACTCACAGGGGCTGAGGAAAGAAAGCAGAAAGAAATATACCTAGGATGAATAGTGCTAATCTCTGGATGATGGGATTATGGATAATTTCATTTTCTTAATGTTATTCTGTCTTTGCAAGAATTATTTAATTCTTGCAGGTTTAAATCCCTCTGAAGTACAACTGAGGGAACTGAGGCTTAGAGAGATAGACTGTGGCTGCACAGCTAGTGAGTGGTGAGGCCAGGACGCCAAGCCAAATCCTGATCCCTTATTCTTAACTCAGACTTGACCATCACTCGTCCTATAAAAGGTGACCATGGCGAAAGGCTTCCTTTCCCCTGCTGGGAGCTCAGTGGCCCACACATCTTTGCTTACCCTAACAAGGGGGTGCTCACTGAATCCCACATGGAAGGAGCTAATGCTGGGATAATGCTTGTACATGTTGGTGCTGGGAAAGATACTCATGCAAAAACTCCATGAAACCCAAAAGTGATGGGTTTGCTCAGTGATCTTTAGGTTTTATAGGGATGAGTTTAGAGCTGTTAAACTCTTTATTTTTTAAATTCTTCAGGAACACTTTGTTATTTCAAGTCTGAAACTCTGGCCTCTAGCCTATTTTCCCCCATAAAAACAATTGGGTTTGTGACAATATATCTTACGGAAATAATTTTTTGTTAGGAAATTAAAACATTTCAAACAGACATATAATAAAGTAGCTCCTCCCCATTCCCCATAAATACCCACAAATGTTTACATTACAAATACTACATGTAGTATTCTGCCTCTGGTATTTTTCATTCTCCATATTTGTACTTACGGGTCTAGGAAGAATACATGTCTTAGTTATTTGTGTAGTAGTCCTCTGTTGATGGATGTTTTGATTGTTTATGGGGAGTTTGTTATTGTTATGAGTAGTACTACAAAGAGCATTTGTATAGTTCATAAACCTTTGCTCTCCTTTTCATAAAATTATCTATAGGATAAATTCCTAGATATGGAATTGCTGGGTCTCATGTTGCTTTCTTGAAAATTCTGTTGACAAGATAAGGTAATTAAGCAAATCAGGTTTCCTTGAAGATACTTGAGATTTTAGAAAAATCAAATGCCATATTCATCTTTAAAAATTTAAAACATACCCTTAAATAAAATGAAGGTGGACAGTTCTTTAAAAATTATCATTCTGTTTGAGGATAATGAAATCAGAACAGTAAGCAGGGTGGCTTTATTAAGACTAAATCATGCCAAAGTTGACAATTTTTTGGTAGAATTGGAAAGAAAAGGAGATGTTGGCTGAAAGGAACCCATAGATGTTGAATTTGTTCTTTTTGAGAACATCATTTAATACAGTATTCTCCCAAAACTGTCAATATATGTGTATATATGGAAGCAGGAGTAGGAATGGAAGAATGACTTGAGAGAACGAGGTCTGAAAGGTAAAGCTGCGTAACGGGGGCAAAGGGAAAAGAGTGCTTCTGAGTGGAGGTTGACAGTTGAGTCACATGCTCTAGGTCTAGGTTCTGGACTAGAGATTGAGAACTGAGGAAGCACTATTGAATTAATTAGGAATCAGTGGAACCTCTGAGAATTTGGGGTAAGCAGAACAGCCTAGGAGGTGGAGGATGTCCAGGGAACTAATGGGTCAAAAATAGTTTGCAGATGGTAAGAAAATGTTGAGAGGTTGGGAATCACAGCATGGTAGCTAGAAGAGGCTGGAGGTTAAGGGTATTAACTGGTTTATGTATTAAGAGGTCAACATTAATGACATTCTGTGTGTAGGATCCTATGGTGATTAATATGACAGTTGTATTCAGGTTTTGGCAATAACATGAGGTAGTGAATATAAATCACTTCAGAAAGTAGAAAATGTTTTAATTTTAGAGTATTAATCAGAAATTACTTTTGAAGATTTTAAGAATATGGTAGAGTAAGTATGGGAGATCTTTATAAAACTAAAGTATTTATGTCTTTAATGACTTGGAAAAATCACTTGGTTCGAAAGCCAAACTATTAGATGCTTCTTATGGCTTGTTTCCACAGTGCAAATGAGCTTTTGTAGTTGTGGTTTTAAAAAAGTGTCCATTTATATATGAGTATTGAGTTTCAAAGGTACAAAATAGAATGAGAGTTAATATATACTGTGCCTTTGAAAAATTGCTTTAGTCAAAAGCCTCCAGATGGTGTGTGCTGCTGTGTTCACAGCTGTATTTACCTCTAGCTCACCAGATTATCTACTAATAATTTAAAAGTAGATGGTTAGAAACAGCGGTACATTCAGGTCTTTGCTGGTGTTAAACCTCAACAGCGGTGGTGACTTGACTGGTATGCCTGTTAGTAAAATGGCAGTTGAAGTTACTTCCTTTTGCGTGGCCTTCAGGATTTCTTAGTGCGCCAATCTATGTTTTGCACAAAGAACGTGAGTGTTCATGTACAGAAGCAGGTAGCCAAGTTCTTTTTATTATATTGATCTATTATTCAAAAATCATTTTGATGTTTTACTCACTGTTTACCATTTTAAATATTTTAAAAATGTTAAATATATTTAGTTGACATCTTAAACATATGTAATAATATATGGTGAGCTGTCTGTAACTGTATACAGTTTTTGGTATTACCAATTAAAAAAAAAATCAGACAAGCCCTTCAATACCCAAATCTACACAGCAATACAAGTGCTTTTTCTATTACGAAGATTTAACAAAAGTTCTTTTGGAAGCACTCAAGTTTTTAAATCTTACTATTTTTGGCCAAACATACTACTGTTTGTTTGCTTAGTAAAATGAACAGTTTCCTTAAATTACATGTAAAACATAGGAAAATAGTTTGAAACATTATCCAGCAATTTTGAAATCGTGGGAGTAGGGTGGGAGAAAGAAAGATGTGCATTTATTTATTAGTTGACTAAAATTATATAGAAAAACCTATATCTAGATTGAACCTTTGAATCATATATTTTTTGTTGTTTTTGCTGATGTCTTTTTTTTTTTTTGGAGGGTAGGAAAATTATTAATAGTAGAAAAATTTTGAACCTTATTTGTGTGTTCTTTGACCATCTCCCTAGACAGTCTCTTTTCTTCCAGAGGCTGTGCTCTGTGCCCTTTCCACAGGTCATAATTCTGATATTGAATAAGTATGGGAAAGTGTTCAGTAATGCAATCTTCACCTTTCTCAATATGTTAGATGTTCATGGAAGAGATTGTAGCAATTAATATTCACTCTTAAGTGTGTTGGGGGCAGGAGCAGTTTGAGTTTTGATCTTTGAATGGACAAGAACAACAAAGAATGCTGGAAAATGTAAGGATTAAAGCAGTCTTACTTTTTCTGGGTGGGGGAGGGAAGAAAACTGGTGTTCAATTTTGTCAACAGGTTTAAGTTGGTTACATAAACATTTATGATTAGATAAGTAAATTTTATTGTGTAT
>NW_012153840.1:7364800-7375314 GCF_000956105.1 Propithecus coquereli
AGCTTTTTAATTTGGTCAGGTCCCATTTATTTATTTTGGTTGTTGCTGTGATTGCCTTTGGGGTCTTCTTGATAAATTCTTTGCCTGGGCCAATGTCTAGAGGAGTATTTCCAACATTTTCCTCTAGAATTCTAATAGTTTCACTCCTTGGGTTTAAATTAAATCTGTTACCCAGCGTGAGTTGATTTTTGTGAGAGGTGAGAGGTGTGGATCATGATTCAGTCTTCTACATGTGGCTATCCAGTTTTCCCAGCACGATTTATTGAATAAGGATTCTTTTCCCCAGTGTATGTTTTTGTCTGCTTTGTCAGTAGACTAATTTTTTAAAGAATGGTTTTGGATTTGCAGAGAAATGGAGCAGAAAGTACAGAGTTCCTATATGTCCCCTAACCCTCAGTTTCCTCTGTTAACATCTTGCCTTAGTGTGGTACATTGTTGCTGTTGACCAGCCAATAGTGATACATTACTTATAACTGAAGCTTATAGTTTACATTAAAGTTCACTCTTGGTGTTATACATTCTGTGGGTTTTGATATGTTTGATGACATGTGTCCACCATTACAATATATAGAAGAGTTTTACTGCAGTTAACATATCTTGTGTTCTACCTATTATCCCTCCTTCCCTCCCTTTCCCCAAGTCCCTTGCAACCACTGATCTTTTTTGATGTCTCCATAGGTTTCCTTTTCCGGATGTCATGTGGTTGGACTCCTGTAGTTTGCAGCCTTTTCAGATTGGCTTCTTTCACTTAGCAATATGTTTTTAAAGTTTTTCCATGTCTCTTTGTGGTGTGATAGTTCCTTTTTGTCACTGATAATATTCCATTGTGTAGATGGACTAGTTTATTTATCCACTCACCTACTGCAGGATATCTGGGTTGATCCCAGCTTTTGGCAATTATGAATAAAGCTGCTAATAAACATCTGTGTACAGGTTTTTGTGGTGAGATAAGTTTTCATCTTCTTTTGATAAATACCAAGGAGCATGATTGCGTGTTGTATGCTAAGAGTATGTTTAGTTTTGTAAGAAACTGCCATACTCTTTTCCAAAGCGTCTGTGCCCTTTTGCATTTCTACTAGCAATGAAAGTTTCTGTTGCTCCACATGCTTTTGCTAGTATTCAGTGTTATCACTGTTGTGGATTTTAACCCTTTTTGATCATTAAAAAATTTTTTTCATATAACTACACATTTCTAGTGTCAGCTGTGTTACAATTCTGATTTTCTCTACTGTTTGCCATAGAGTGGGAGAAATGAGGACCATAAATTTTATGTATTACATGTGTCTCATTTTCTGTCTTGTAAGGGCCGAGCAGAAAGGTGAAATTTAAAAGGAATAATACAGTCTGATTAGAATTTTTAATGGGCATAATTCTGGTACAATGATGTTAGGTTATGGTTCATGTAAAATGTGTTACAGTTGGCCTTCTGAATTCTCCTGTTCTGTATCCATGGATTTAAACAGCTCTGGGTCAAAAATATTCAGAAAAAAGTAACGATACAACAGTAAAAAATGATATAAATAAATACAGTATAATAACTATTTACATAACATTTATGTTGTATTTGCTTTTGTAAGTAATCTAGAGATGATTTAAAGTATACAGGAGAATGTGAATAGGTGAGCATCTGTAGATTTTGGTGTCTTCAGGGGTTTTGGGATCAATCTCCCTCGGATACTGAGGGACGACTATAGGATTAATTTGTTAGTGGTTTTATGTAAGTGTTATTTCTTCTCAGTTTCCCCGTGTTGCTTATTTTCCCAAAGATTTAATTGTATAAAAGAAAGGGATATTTTGAACTTTGAGAAATAAACTCATTCTGCTAAGGTTTTTGTTTGCTAGATATTTATAGATTTAAATATTTGTATTATTTCCTTTATTTATTGAGGACTATTTGAATGATCAAGACACTTAGAAATGAGGAAGATTTGATCCATTCTTTGGGATTTATATTTAGTAATAACTGCAGCAGTGCATATCCGAGGGCTTACCATGCGACAGATACTGTGTCCTTCTACAAGGAGGTTAGAACTATTAATACTTCCCAGCTATGCTTATTTAGAACATTTTGACTCTTCATTTATCCAGTACTAGTTACTTATCAGAATTTAATGTCAACCTTACTGTGCTCTATGATTACCCAAAGCCTGGGTTATGAAGATTATTTGGATAGGCTCTTTTGAAGGTTATACAGTTCATTAATTCCTGTTAGGGTTCCTTATTTTTATTAAGGACTCCTTTGAGTATTGGTGGAAGATATGATCTCTCCCCCAGAATAGAGTTTGTGACTGTGTGGGTACATATCCACAGTGCACAATTGCAGGTGGTTTGTGGAGCCCTTAAAGCCCATCTATGGACCTCTCATTAGGAACCCCTATTCAGGCCGGGAGTAGTGGCTCATACCTGTAATCCTAGCCCTCTGGGAGGCTGAGGAGGGAGGATTGTTTGAGGTCAGGAGTTCAAGACCAGCCTGAGCAAGAGTGAGACCCCATTGCTGCCCAAAATAGAAAAAATTAGCCAGGTGTGGTGGTGTGTGCCTGTAGTCCTGGCTATTCTGGAGGCTGAGGCAGGAAGATCGCTTGAGCCCAGGAATTTGAGGTTGCAGTGAGCTATGATGACGCCACTGCACTCTAGCTGGGGCAATGGAATGAAATTCTGTCTCAAAAAAAAAAAACCTCTATTCTAGTTTAATCTGTGTTTGAATTACTAGGAAGGCTTTGCATTCTTATTTTAGGCAGATTTGGTTTACTTGAATGTCTGAGGACGTTGACTTATATGGACACTTGTGGAACATAGTTTGTGTATACTGCATAGTTTATAAAGGGGTTCCTGAGGCTTCTGTTCACCATATCAGACTACTGTCTTTATTAAGACCCAGAGGAGGAACTCTTCTTGGCTCTTGGTACTAGAATAAAACTGATCTCCTGAGCATGTGGTTTGTTTTTAACTTATGGATTTAGAATCCTGTGATCGATCAAGTTTCCTTTGAGCCATTTGCTCGTAAAATTTTGGACACGTGGCCGAGCGTGGTGGCTCATGCCTGTAATCCTAGCTCTCTGGGAGGCCGAGGTGGGCGGATTGTTTGAGCTCAGGAGTTTGAAACCAGCCTGAGCAAGAGCGAGACCCCGTCTCTACTGAAAATAGAAAGAAATTAATCGGACAACTAAAAATATATAGAAAAAATTAGCCGGGCATGGTGGCGCATGCTTGTAGTCCCAGCTACTTGGGAGGCTGAGGCAGAAGGATTGCTTGAGCCCAGGAGTTTGAGGTTGCTGTGAGCTAGGATGATGCCACGGCACTCTAGCCCGGGCAACACGGTGAGACTCTGTCTCAAAAAAAAAAAAAAAATTTTTTTTGGACATGTCTAACAAAAGGCACAAAGTGAACATTAATACTTAACATTTTATGTACCAGCTCATTCATGGTTTCATCTTCAATTCTACTCCTCCTCCTGCAGTTTTCGTTTGTTACCAGGAAAAGAGAAGGAATGTAAGTAAAGAGTTAGAGGCCTTGTAGCCCTTGTGACCTGTGAGACTAGGTGTGTGACCTGAGGAAAGCTCCATGTACTCAAGGTCCTCTTCTATAAATCATCCCCACTTCGTGTGGCTACTTCAAGGGTAAAATGGAAAGATCTTAGAGCAGTACTTGGTACAGGTAAATGCTTGATAAATCTTAGCTATTGTTATCATCCCAATGCTGTCATCTATTTTTAAATTTTATATTGTCCAAATCCTAGTAAGCTGTCTTAAGCCCTTTTAAAAGTACAGCATCCTTTAAATCTCTGTCTCTCTCAATCTCACTCTCACCCTCTCACTAGGTAGATACATAGATACTGTATATACAATGGTTAAATTTCGGTCTGAAGACAGTAAAGAAATTGTGTAAGGAGAGCTATGGACTGAATTGTGTTGCCTCAAAATTCGTATGTTCAAGCCCTAACCCCCAGTTTTGTGGTATTTGGAGGCAGGGTCTTTGGGAGGTAATTAGTTTAGATGCGATCCTCAGGGTGGGGATGGGATTAGTGTCCTTGTAATAAGAGGGAGAGAGACCAGAGCCCACCAGAGCTTGCTCTGACATGTTGAGGACGTAGCTAGAAGGTGGCCATCTACAAGCCAGGAAGAGAGCCCTCACTGGGGAACTGAATTGGATGGCACCTTGCTTTTGAACTTCCCAGCCTCTAGACTGTGAGAGATAAGTCCTTGCTGGTTAAGCCACCCAGTCAGTCTGTGGTATTCTGTTATAGCAGACTAATACAGAGTATAAATTTTGTATACACAGAGTAGAAGGTGATCAATATCTTATAGAGACTGAGCTTTTCCACAGTGCAACGGGATTATACTTTTGTTTGCAGAAGGCTTCACACCTAGTGATTCGCCTTCACTAACCTCTGGTTTGATCCTCACAGCTATGTTATGAAGGAGGCAGAGCAGATACTGGCTTTTCATGTTATACAAAATAAGATCTAAGTCTAGAGAAGTTAATTGAGTTGCTTACATTTACAGTTTCCAATTTGGAAGTGACTAAGCCTCTTAGGTGTGTTTTCAGACTTCTGTATCCATTGTTCCTTCTGTGAACACCTTAATATTGTCAGTCTTCTAATCCCTTTGCTTAGAAGAACATAACCTTTATTTTTAGTCTTTGTAGTGATTGTATTTTCAAGGTGGAGAAATCTCCCATTTCTAACATTCTGACATGGGAACTGAAACTTCAGAGGTGAAATTGTTGAATTATCTTTCTATCTCTGGGAACAAATTTATGAATTCTTTGGCCTGCTGGTTGGATTTGAAGTATAAAATTTCCTTGAAGTGTCCTAACTCTTAAGAGATGTGATATTATCTGAATGAATTATTAGTACTTATGACATTTTATCTTTTAAGTTTGGTCCAGGTATTGGTTTGCTATTCAGTCTTACTGATGAGTCTGTAATAGGATGTAGGAGTTATTTGTAGCTATCTATAATCAAAAGATTGCTATTTAGTCGAAGTGATTTGAATACATCTTCATCAAAGGGGTGAAATAGGATTGTTAGAAGCTACAAATTTTAAGCAGTTAAAGAGAAAAAAAACCAAACCCAAAACTCCAACCCAAGCTCTGCCCTTCATTCCGAGGGAATTCTGGATCTCTACAAAGTTTATAAGCCACCGAACATACTGTATTTACTCCTTTTTCTATTGAAATTTCAACAAAGAAGTTAAAATCATATTTTTACTTAGTGATAATAAAAACTATGCCTTTGAGATTGAAAGCTTGGAATAAATTTTTATTATTTATTTATTTATTTTTACTTTTTCTAACCCTCAAGTGGAATCAGATTTTTAAGGGGCCCCCCCCCGTACCCCCCGCAGGGTCTTGTTCTGTCACCCATGCTGGAGTGCAGTGGTGTAGTCTTAGCTCACTGCAACCCTGAACTCCTAGGCTCAAGCAGTCTTCCTGCCTCAGCCTCCTGAGTAGCTGGGATTATAGGCGGGTGCCACCATGCTGGGCGTCACCATGCTGGGTTAATATTCTATTTTTTATTAGGGACAGGGTCTCACTATGTTGCTCAGGCTGGTCTCGAACTCCTGGCCTCAATTGATCCTCCCACCTTGGCCTCCCAAAGTGCTAGGATTACAGGTGTAAGCCACCATGCCCAGCCCTTGCAATAGGTTTTTAAAAAAGCTTTATTGAGAGAAAATTTACCCATTTAAAAAGTGTACAAATTGATGGTTTTTCTTGCTGCTGCTTGACTTACGATGGGCTATATTCCAATAAACCCATCCTACGTTTAAAATACTGTAAGTCAAAAATGCATTTAATACTCCTAACCTACTGTATACCATAGCTAAGCCCTGCCTACCTTAAACATGCTCAGAACACTTATACTAGCCTACAGTTGTGCAAAGTCATCTAACACAAATCCTATTTTATAATAAAGCGTTGAATTGCTCAAGCAATTTATTGAATATTGTACTGAAAGTAAAAATGGTTGTTATCGGTACTCGGTACAGTTTCTACTCTATGTGTATTGCTTTTGTACCATTGTGAAGTTGAAAAATCGTGAGTTGAACCATCATAAGTTGGGGACAGTCCGTATTCACAAAGTTGTTCACCCATCACCATGATATTATTAGGAGTAGATTTTTATACTGCAGTTCCTGGTGATGAATTAAATGATCTTAGATGATCTTTATGTGTCAGTTTGTACTTCTGTGAGTTAAGGATACAACTAAACTGATACTTCACTATTGCAATATCTAATTGCCTTAAGGCATTGAAACCCTGCTTTTTTTTACAGTGGTTTGACATAAGGGAGTTGACTTTAGCCCAAGGTTATTAAATCCTTCAGTGACTGATGTCTCCCTTCAAGGTATGTATGATAAAGCAGTTATGAATGTGGTATGAAAATGGGATGTAATCTCTTTCAACATATTATCTGGAGAAATTACAATTCTTCTCCAAGTGTGTTTTTATATTTGGCATACTCAAAATATGTTAGATACTTGCCATCTTCAGCAGTTTGTTAAAGAACTTTTTCATTTGTTAACAGAAAGGCAGTCAACCTTTATGTCTCAGATTAGGTGAATTTTTTAGTGTTGGTTCCCAGCTGGCTCATCAAATTCAAGTGGGCCTTTAAGGCTACTGGTCAATCATACTTTATTTTCCTATCCCATTCATTTGCTCAGTTTCCTAGATGACTGTTTCATACTTTCTCCTTTTATTCTTCCTCCTCATCCTCATACTGGGCTTCCTGCTTAATTGAGAAAATCAGAGCAGTCCAAAGAGATTTTCTGCAGACTTCCATCACATCTTCCTACCTTGCAGGGCACGCTCTGCCTTCCTGGCTACTTGTATTAATATATAGACCAGCTGTTGAGAGTACTCTGTGAGATGCCACCCCCTGCCCTCTCACATAATTTCCTGTCTCTGATATCATTAATGTTTCGTTTTCTACTGGAGCATTCCCAACAGCATACAAATGTGCTGCTTTTCTCTCATCCTAAAACAATTAAAAATTCCCACATTTGAATCCCATTTACTCTGCCAGCTATTGCCTATTTCTGTGTTCCCTTTGCAGCAAAATTTCTCAACAAGAGTTTTCTGTACTTAGATCTCCAGTTCTCCTCTCTTAAATCCATTCCTCGTTGTTCTAGGGCCACTGCTCTGGTGAAGATCACTAAGGCCTCTGCACTGACTGAGGCTCACCTTGACCCTCAGTCTCTGCTCCTGGTTCCCCTTACTCTACTCTGTTTTCCTGTAGGGTATTTGTCTTCTAAAAGACTTCATGCTTATTTATTTTTATTGTTTATTGTCTTGCGCTTTCCACCAAAATGTGAAGTCCTGAATGGCAGGGGATGTTAACTGTTTGGTGAACTGATGTATCCCCAGCACATAGAACAGTAACTGGCACATAATAGGTGTCTGATAAATATTTGTTGAATCTCTACATCATTCCCTAGGATACATGGCTTTAAAAATTACCTAAATGAGTAGAACTTAAAATTTTATCTCTAGTCTAGACTTCTTCAGCTGCCTTCTTCACATCTCCACTTGGATGTCTAATAAGCATCTAAAACTTAACATGTTTAAAATGGAACTTATGTTTTTCCTCAAATCACACATAGTTGTGGGGTTTTACTTTTTAACTTCTTCATCTAATGGAGTTTTATGCAGCAACTCTTTCCTTTGTAGCACCTGGAAAGCTGGAGGTGACTTGAGCAATCTTAGGTTATTTAAATTAGTCTTATCTGGCACCTCTAAAGCAGTCACATTTTAGAACATTGAAAACAATTCTAAACAGTACTGTAGCAATGAAAAGATATCCATGCCCATTATTTAGGTTACTTTAATGAATAATTTTTTATTGTGGATTTCTTAGGATTAGTATTTTGTTATTTAATACTTGGAAATACAGTTTTAGCTTTCAAAGTAGGGAAGTGACGATATTTGCTATTGAAACTTTGATTTAAAAATATTTTATTTGCCATCTACTTAGCAAATAGACTTCCTAGAAAGCCTTTCTGTATGTAGTAGATAAAACTGTTGAATCAGGAAATGTGTAGTTAAAAGTTCCCCTCTATGGGAAGATCAAATTAGCCCTTTAAAATTCAATTTTTACATGTAGGGTTTTATTAAGTCATGGAGTAGTGGCATCTCTTCCAGAAATGCTGATCAGGCTTCAGAGCTTCGTAAATATTGAGGTAGTTTTGTTTAAATTAGATTTACTGTCTACCAGTAAACTATTAGATTTCTTTTGCTTCATTTGTCCACAAAACTCTTTCAGAGAATCTTGTCCTTGTAGATCAAGGTATGTTGATAATTTATAGGACAATGTCTAGACACTTGTAGACCTGGTAGGTGGAAAAATTACTAGTGACTTATTTAATATACACACATTTAATTTAGTATTAGATTTTCCTAGATGACAGAGATTAAGAGAACTTGTAATAATATTTTCTCTTTTTTGGAACCTGGAAACCAGCAGAGCAATCCTGCTTAGCCTGATTTAGTGTGGTGATGGTGTAAAGTGGCAGTCCTCAACCTTTTTGGCACTAGGAACCAGTTTCATGGAAGACAGTTTTCCACAGACAGGGTAGGGGGGGTGATGGTGGATGGTTTTGGGATGATTCAAGCACATTACATTTTTTTTGTGCACTTTATTTCTGTTATTATTACACTGTAATATATAATGAAGTAAGTATACAACTCCCCGTAATGCAGAATCAGTGGGATCTCTGAGCTTGTTTTCCTGCAACTAGGCAGTCCCATTTGGGGGTGATGGTAGACAGTAACTGATCTGATAGAAGGTGGAGCTCAAGTGCGATGGATAAATACAGATGAAGCTTCGCTTGCACTCACTGCTCACCTGCTGTACAGCCCAGTTCCTAATAGGCCACGGACTCTTACTCATCTGCAGCGAAGCCTGGGGGATGGGGACCACAGGTGTAAAGAAAATGAGATTGTGACCAGAGCATGCCAAGACAACCTGGTTGATCAGTGAAAAAGTTGATTGGTATTTGGTGGATGGAGAAAGAAGGAAGAATTTGCCTGAAGTTTTTACTTTTTAACTAATCGAGTTTCCTTTATGCATCCAGTGCTTTAATGTAGGATCTGTCTTTGATAGTCATTTGCAAAAAGTTTAGTATGTGGTAGGTCTATGATAAGCTATAAAGATAGAGATACAGTTCTTGGCTTACAATTCTGATAATATTACCTTTCCTTTTCATAACACTAAAATATTCTAAACCTAATCCTCAGCATAATTTCTTGAGGTAGGATCGTAATTCCCATTTAACAGGGGAAGGAACCAGAGCTCTATGAAGTCAAGTTGTCTTACTCAGTGTCCCTCAGTCCCTAGTTTGTTATCCATGTCTGATGCTATCTCTACCATGCCATAGCCTCCAGACAAAGCAGCAGTGGACCACTGGGTGAGATTTCTGTAGATCAAGTGTGATTGAATGTATAGAGGTAGAGAGACAGGGAGAAGAAACTTGTGCTTTGACTGTGGTTAATTTGAGTAGATGGCTTGACTTTAGACTCCTTAGAAGATTGGTTTTGGTCATGTCTAAATATAGTCATGCATTGCATTAACAATGAGGAGACACTCTGAGAAATGCATCATTAGGCAATTTTGTCATTTTACAAACATCATAAGAGTGCACTTAATGCAAACCTAGGTGGCACAGCCTACGACACAGCTTAGGGTATATGGTAGTCTGTTGCTCCAAGGCTACAAACCTGAATAGCCTGTTACTATCCTGAATACTATAGGCAGTTGTAACACAATGGTAAGTATTTGTGTATCTAAACATAGCTAAACATGGAAAAGGTACAGTAAAAATATGGTATAAAAGATAAAAAATAATACAGCATACACCTATAGGGCATTTACCGTGAATAGAGATTGCAGGACTAGAAATTGCTCTGGGTGAGTCAGTGAGTGAGTGAGTGGTGAGTGAATGTGAAGGCCTAGGACATTGCTGTACTCTACAGTGGACTTTATACACTGTGCACTTAGGATGTTATGGCTACACTGTCACTAGATAATAGGAATTCTTCAGCTCCATTATAATCATACAGGACAGCTATCATGTGTAGTCTATTGTTGGCTGAAACATTATGTGGTACGTGGCTATATTTCTTTTTCTTTGGGGGTGTATTAGAAAGTTATGTTGAGAGGCAGATAATTTGGACTTTTTTCAATAATGTGTCTTTAAAATCAAAACATTTAATCTGATTTCAATTTTTCAGTCTTTCAGGAGGTCCTCAATTTGGTCTACCTGGGGTTGAGATTTGAAATAAGGGGTCCAGACAGAATGTTTGTGTTCAGTTTCTGACTTAAAAACAGCAACAAGAACAACAAAACCAAAACCAAACAATCCCAGCATTTAATTTTAAAACACAAAGAAGCAAAAATGTGATCTAGTGACAGTGCTAGGAATTATTTTACTTGTTGAAATTAATGTTCCCTTGATAAATAAGCCATTTTCAGGTGTTGGCGAATGAATTTAACTGAGAATAGTTTATAAAATTATTAT
>NW_012153840.1:7376242-7377320 GCF_000956105.1 Propithecus coquereli
AAAAAACCAAAATCATATAAGTAGGTATTTTTTGTGTTTAGTTTCTGCCATGAATGGTATTTTCTATGTTTATGCCTTTGTTGGTATTCTGTCAAAAGCAGCATGTAACTCTGGGAGACCGTTTTCCCTGAGGCAGTCTGTGGAGAGTTTGTAGGGTTCCTCTGTCTCTGAAGAGGTTTGTAGGAATTCCCCTCCCCCTTTCTTTTCTCTTTAGCAGGGTCCAGCCATTTAATTTTTTTAATCTTTAAGTAGAATTATTAGATCTGAGTAGATCTAATGTGCCACTCTCAAGCAGAGAATTAGGGAAAAAGTGAGTGAAGCACAAGTCTGGAGGAAGGAATGAGATAAAAAGAAAAGCAAGGGGGTGAAGATACATATGTGTAGTTAAGAGTTAAAGAATGCCTGGGACGATGGCTGGGTGTGGGGGTGAGCCCTATCCTCTCCTTCTACTTGAATATTCAGCTTTGGTGTTCTTAATCCTCTAGGCATTTGGCACCTAAAATATTGATAATTTGTAACATTTGTTTTATGAAGTTCTTCAGTTGAAGTTTGGTGATTATACTAATGGAATTTTAAGAGTCCTGTTCTTTTTTTTTTTTTTTTTTTTTTTTTTTAACCGTTGATTCCATCATGTGAGAGGAAGGAGGGGCTTTTTGTTTATGCCAGGGCATTTTTTAAATGAGAAATTATTCCTTCTTTTATGACATGGGCTTGATGATACTGGCTTTTCTAGCAAAATTGCCTGTAATTGAAGACATGTTTTAATATGTCTAATGTGTTATTTGGTACATTGATTCATTGAAAATGTATTTGGTCACTAGAGTATTTTTTAAAATGAAGGCTTTTGGCACCTTTGAACGAAGAAAAATTTGTCATGTTTTAGCATGGCTCTAAATGGAAATTTTATTTCATATCTGTCTTTAATCACTAAGATCCTCTTTGTGTTCTAATGTAATGATTTAAGGCCAATGGTAACAAAACTAAAAAATTAGCATTTAACCTACAAAATAGTGTTGTTAGTCTAGCTTCGAAGGAAGCCCTATGTAGTATGTTTGTTTTTTAAGGATAGGTTGTAATA
>NW_012153840.1:7377380-7390858 GCF_000956105.1 Propithecus coquereli
AAAAAAAAAATAATAGAAACTAATTTCTGATTGGGGTCTTAGGGCTTCACCAGTGCTTATTTTACCAGATCATATCATTGAGTCTATTATCTTCCGGAGACTCAGATTCTTGATTGCTCTTTGAATTGAATTAAGGCACTCAAAAGAATCACTTGTGATTTCTAATAAACACTTGGTTGAAAAACCTGATTGAGGCTGGCGTACCTGTGAAATGCGAGTCATTACTTGCCTGCCTAATTTTTATTCTAGGTTATATGCTAGAGCCAGCATTTCTAGTTAAATAATCATTATATGCTTCATATTTCTGGACAGAGAGACATTAGTGAGTTAGTATTTTATTTTGTAGGTAATAATTTTCACCACCTGTACTTTGGAAGGCTTATCGTCAGTCCATAGTGGACGTTTTGACCTCAGAGACACAGGAAATGTACTCATAAAACAAGACATGGCCACAATCATTTGGAGTTAGTTCATGGTGGGTAAAAATTGAACTGGACAGATTATTAAAGTTGGTACAACAACAAAAATGCACATAGGAAAGTTTCATTTAAACAGCAAAGCCAAGAAGCCACATAATATTTTCATAGTACCTCAGAACAGAAATTGGTTGTGTAGCTCAAGCAAATTCAAAAGGCTGTGCTATTGACAGCAAGATTTTTGTTGAAATGTGAATGAAGCATTTATTGTATCAGGCTCCATAAATGTTATAAAATAAATGAGATGTGATTTCTTTGAAATTATTGATCGTGAAATTATGAAGAATACACAGCCTAATTTTGTTACAGACCACCCATGATACAAGGAAGGCGACAAGTCCCATTTCTCCCATGACTAAACAGACTTAATCTCATGATATATCTGAGCTTCAGTACAGGGGAAAAGCTTGGGGTTGAAGAAGGCAGAAAACTCTTGGGACTTAGCTAAAATAAGCTAGATTCAGAGTAAAGGAGATTGTGATCAAAATAAGCCCTAAGTCTCATTAGGGCTTTGCATTTTTATTCTGAAATGAGAGTAGAATATACAAAAATACTTCTGGTGTGGAGTTTATTGTATTGAAGTGCTTATTACTTCCCAAGCTTAGAACCAAGTTGAGTTACTATATTTTCCCAAATCTCTCCATATGACTATTAGGGTATAAAACAATTGGTTTTCCCTCCCTTTCTTGCCCTCTTTCCTTAATTCTGCCTTTAAAATTCCAAATAAAGACTGTATTTATTTGTTTTCACTGGGATTGGTGAAAATCTATGGTGATTATATGAGTATCTGTTTCAGGTGAATTTCGGTCTGTGCTCGTCTATAATATTACAGATAAATTCCATTTTATTTTCTTGATTTAACAGAAGGCTTGTGATATACAACTTAAAAGTGTTATGCAATCTCAAATTTTGTTGAGACATTTAACCACACATTTTAATCTGTGGCTGAATTTAGGCATTAATGATTTTTAGGTTTCACCTCACATTTTGTATTTACAGGGGTAGTAGAATAATATGTAGAGAATGATTAAGCTAGGTAAATATTTGCCCTTTGCCACAGTGTTAAATGTTCTAAAGTCAAATATTTACTGTAGAAATTAAAGCTTAGCTAAACTGAAGAACCGGCTATTTTCCCTTTTAAGATGACTAAGTATGGTATGGTTTCTGAAACCTTATTTTCAAAGCACCTGACAAAAATATTAAGAGAAAGACTCCCTGGTTATTATAAATTATTTAGTATATGAATAGTCATCTATGAGATCCTTATAATTTATTCCTTTTATATAAAATTCCCTTCCTGTCTGGTTTGGAAGTGCCCTTCACCCCTGGATGAGCTGCGTGATAGGAGAGCAGCTTGTTGGCTGTTGCTCTCTTCTCCTCCCCCAACCCCATTTGTTTTTCTTTCTGGATGGTTCTGTTAGTTTAGCTTTTCTTGTAAATTAGAAAAGACTAATGGTTTTAAAAACCTATGAAATTTGGTTCTAGGGACCTCCCCAGACCTTCCCCCCTCATTTTTGGCATTTCTGTCTCTTGGTGTTGATAATTATTTTATGAAGTATTTAGAAATTTCCATTGTCTCCTTTGTTTTCCATGCTTTCCTACTTCCCTTCTCTGGCCCTCCACCTAGGTGGTCGAGCCATTGGAAATTTTGACCTGTATTTAGCATTTGTAGAGGACATAAGGTAATAGTGTGTGTGTATATATGTGTGTGTGTGTGTGTGTATATGTGTGTGTATTTTTTTTTTTTTTGGCAAGTATGCCTGCAGTATGCAGTATTGACCCATATTAGTGGGAAATAATTTTCTCATTCTTTTATATGTTTACCTGTTCTCCTTTTCCTGGGTTATAGTGTTTTCAATTTCCTGCTCCCAATCTGAGCTGGATGTGAACAATGAAAGGGTGCTCTCTCACTTCTAAATTGGTAAGGTTTTTCACAGTTCAACAGGGAGCTTAGGTGGCACAATTTTTTTTTTTCCTTTTATCCTGGCTGAGTGCTTTCTTTTCTCCCAAGGATCCATTTAAACATAGATGTTACATTTCAGTCTCTTTCCTTTTTACCTTGAAGCCCACAATTCTGATTCTCCTGACTTAAGAGCTGAGACTTTTTTCAGACTTCTCTCCCTCCTCCTCCCCCCCCAACCACATGGCTTTATGTCCTTGTTCTTGAATTGCTCCTTCCCTTTGTCAAAGTCCTTTTGGAAATATTTTCATTGGAATCCTTTCCAGTCAAACTGGATTTCTCTGGGGATAACCTGCTTTATAGACCACCACCCTACTTTTGCTTTCTGTCTCAGATTCACAGGCTCTGTGGATAGAAAGGTGTAGTTGCTCACATTTTGGCTTCTCGTGGCAGATGGCTGACCTTTCCCCTCAGAGATTCCGGCACTCAGAGAGTGAAAAGATGTGCCTCTAGAGAAATGCAGCTTGTGTACACACTCAAGGCGGTTTTTGGTTTTGTTCTGATTTTCTTCTTGTAATGAAATAATAACCAAAAAGTCGGAATGATAATCACTGAACAAGTTTATCTGGCTTTCCCCATTTTCCACCAAGTCTATATGAAAAGAGCATTGATGTTATGTGACTGCCAATCTGGCATGCACTAAATACCTTCCTCCCCGCACTCCAACACCCTTGTGATTACACTTTCCTCCCCCTGCATCACTCAGAAAACAGATCTCCTCTGATTATTATTTTAAAAGCAGTTCTGTAGTGTTACATAATGGAAAAACATTTATGGTTCAAATTCTAGAGAAGTTTTATAAAGCATTCCTGCATCCCTGCCCCAAGTCATGAGTTCTTCCCCTTTTGCCTCTCTCCCGGTGTATAAGCAACCTGCGGTATCAGTGCCAGCGTAGTATGAAGTTCTCAGGCAGTGCTTTGAGGTATTTCAGTCATTCTTGAGCAATAAGTGATTGAAAATGTGTGCTCCTGAAAGCTCAATTTATAGAAAAACAGAACCCTACTTGTCATTTTGTGTTATAAATATGGAGGCAACTTACTAACTTTGCAGAAATTGGGATTTTGCTTTTATTATGAAGAAAAGTGTGTGGCCTCCTGTATACCCACACGACAGTTGCGTAGGATTAGGAAATCCTCTGAGTGTGAATCGACTTAGATTTTATCCAGGCTGTCATGATCTGACATACAGCCTATCTGCCAGAGACTCTATAGAGCCCCTGATTTTAGAGCGATGGCATGATGTGTTGAGTGAGTCAGAGAAGAAGGGAATTTTCAAAGGAAGAGTACTGATGGTGTAAGATAATAACTTGGCAGATGACTGTGTTGGATAAAAGTCTAGTGGAGAAAAATGTTTTCTTGCTCTTCTTTCCTCAGATCAAGTTGTGTAAATAGGCTGGTCCAAAGGTAGTGAGTTATCTCGATTGTTCACAGTCAGTTACAGATCCAACTCCTGTTCTTCTCTTTTCCCCCTTCTCACTACTGCACTTGACTAGTCTTAAAGAAAAGTTGTGTAAATTGCTGAAAGAATGAAAGAATAAGGTCTTATATTGCTATGGGACTCTCTCACTATCTTTTTAAGAAGAATTATAATGTGTTGCCTTTATGAGAATCAGAGAAAGCCCCCTGAGTTCACGTTTATGCATGTTCTTGTACTCGAAGCTATTAGAGTTGATTAAAAGAGAGTGGCTTATTGATGAAATGAGATTCTTAATATTTTTCTTATATACATTTAGTTCTAGGTCAGTGGTATGTAATGGAACTTTCTGCGATGATGAAACTGTTCTGTATCTGCGCTGCCCAGTATGGAGCTGTTTACCACAAGTGAGTGGTAAGCACTTGAAATGCAGCTAGTGTGACCAAGGAACTGAATTTTTTGCTTTACTTAATTAATTTAAATAGCCATTGTCGATAGTCACTACCATATTGGATAGTACAGCCCCAAGTTAAAGCTCTTAAGTGATTCACATAGCTATAAAATGTATAATATCTGAGGGCATTCTCTTGTTTTTAGATGTTTTGTGGACATATACTTTTTTCCTATAAAGGCACTATTAGCATGTGAGATGAAGAATTGTAATTTAATTTTTAAAACAAAAACCCAAAAGTAGCCTGTTTAAGTATTTAAGCAAAACATTAACAAGAACCATTTCATTCCAACTTAAGAATCTGTGCCCTTTGATTATAAAAGAGGAAAGCTTGTTAGTGGATAATGAAAAATGAAGTCTAATTAATAAATTGATTTTATTAATTTGTCAGGTAGTTGACTGCTTTCACAGGTAAGCATGGCATAGTTCTTGTTCTCGTGGATCTAAGCAGAGACCAGGAGGCCACGTTTCTGCAGCCTGAGTGCGGTTGGCTTGGGAAAGCCAGGCTCCCACGGCCTCTGAAGCCTTTGGAGGGCCATGAGGAGTCAAGGCAAGCTTCTTGAGGAGAACCGACAACTCCTCCTATGTAATAATACAAACTAAAAGAGCTTGTCTAGGATCAGCTAGATGTGTTTTAGGTAGTGTTTTCTACAAAATGTTCATTGAATGACTCTGTGCTGTGAGATTCTGAAGATGCGAAGCATATGGTTCATTATTATCAGCAGTGGGGGTTTTTTTTTTTTTTTTTGAGGGAGGGTCTCATTCTGTCGCCCAGGTTAGAGTGCAGTGGTGTCATTGTAGCTCACTGCAACCTCTGACTCCTAGGCTCAAATGATCTTCCAGCCTCAGCCTCCCGAGGAGCTGGGACTACAGATGGGTGCCACCACGCCCAGCTAATTTTTCTATTTTTTTTTTCGTAGAGATGGGGTCTCTATGTTGTTATCAGCAGTGTTAATTGACATTTATTGAGTATCTTGTATCTGCTAGGCATTGTGTGAATTGATGCTTTACGTGGATTATTTTACCTATTCCTCACAACAACTCCATGGGGCACATTACACATTACGATCATCTTCATTTTACCAGTGAAGAAACTGAAGTCATGAGGGAGAAATTGACTAGCGCATAGTTACAAAGCTAGCAAGGACAAAGGGTGTGTTTGTCACTTGAGCCTTACAGAGAAGGATGAGGGGAGACCATATATGAAACATCTGAGTTAGTGAATAATAAAGTATTTTGTATTAGTCATATATGTTAGGATACTAACCTGTAAAATACAGCCTGTCATTGCAAAAAGAATTAAAGAAGGGCAAGAATGGCATGGCATGGGTTAGAAGCATCGAAGGTTACTTCTCAGACAATGTAGGGCTTGAGGTGGATGTGAATGATTTGCAGTTCTTCACAAATGCTTATCGAGCTAGCAGCACGGACATTGTGAGCAAAGATGAGAGGCTAAGCTCAGGCAGAGGGGATGTGTGGAGAAGGCATGTGTTGGAGAGTTGGGGGGGATCAAGGTTATATAGGGAGGTCTGGAGGAGCACTTTCTTGAAGGAGGAAATTGGGCTTGGCATGATTTTTCCTCACAAGTTACTGAGTGAAGATATTAAAAGTTGAGCCAAAAGGTAGGTGGCATTTGTGTTTATAGAGAGTAAGAATTGAGGTCCACAACAAGTGAGGGCACTGGGAATGCAGAAGACGACTCACAGAACTGCTCCAAATGTTTTTGTCCAGTTTGGGTAGATTGAGTTAGTGACCAGTAACAAC
Organism: Propithecus coquereli; assembly: GCF_000956105.1. Classification (NCBI taxonomy): domain Eukaryota; kingdom Metazoa; phylum Chordata; class Mammalia; order Primates; family Indriidae; genus Propithecus; species Propithecus coquereli. The sequence goes on from NW_012153840.1 coordinate 7,383,445, forward strand.
CACCTGCTTGCTGTTTTGTCCACCCTGTGTGGCGCTTGTACCGTTGGTTGGTTGGTAGTCTCTGGTGACCCCAAGGAGAGTCTGCCTTTGTCTCTCAATGGAGCCTGGGTTGTGGGGAGGGTGTGTTGTGGCCAGAGGTACTGCCATTGCCTTGACACCCTAAGTGGTTTTAGGCACGCAGAGTCTATTTTTTCTTGTTACTGTTATCCCTTCTGGGTAGTTCGGTTTATTTACATTTTAATTTAATGTCTCACTTGAGGGAGTTGGCTCCTGTCTTCTGGCAGACAGGCGGATTCTTAAAAAAATTTTTTTTAAGTAAAAAATACACAACTTGCTTTCTTTAGTGCTTCAGCTGGCCATTTAAGAATGTTTTGTGAAGAGAATTGTTCTTTATGTAGTTCTTTGTTGGAGTCGAGTCTCTAATATGAAAAGAAGGGCCAGTTGAATATTTTAGATTACTTTTCTAAAACCTAATCAATGGTTAAGGCGTATGCTGATGTGCCAGGTATATGGGGAGTCAGATTCCCACCAAGAACTCCTAAGATTAGTTAAATGCAGTTAAATTGTAAGATTTGTTATTCTTGTGCATGGCTTACATTCTGTTCTAAGGAAAAACGAGAATTGACATTTATCATTTGTAAGTTTTGTAATGTGGAGATGAACAACACTGGGATATTTGGTGTGGGTGTTTAATTTTGTTGATAACTAACTCGTTGAACTGTTTTCTTTTCTTTTTTTTTTTGAGACAGAGTCTCACTTTGTTGCCTGGGCTATAGTGAGTGCCTTGGCGTCAGCCTAGCTCACAGCAACCTCAAACTCCTGGGCTTAAGCAATCCTTCTGCTGCCTCAGCCTCCCGAGTAGCTGGGACTACAGGCATGCGCCACCATGCCTGGCTAATTTTTTTATATATATATATTTTTAGTTGTCCAGATAATTTCTTTCTATTTTTTTTTAGTAGAGACGGGGTCTCGCTCTTGCTCAGGCTGGTCTCGAACTCCTGAGCTCAAACGATCCGCCAGCCTCGGCCTCCCAAAGTGCTAGGATTACAGGCGTGAGCCACTGCGCCTGGCCTTGAACTGTTTTCTTACCTATAGACTTCTTAAAACCCTTTATGTGACAGTACATCATGGGAACTTTAATAGTACAAGTTGACCATCCCAAATCTGAAAATACGAGATCTGAAATGCTCCACGATCTGAAACTTTTTGAGTGCCAACATGATGTTTAAAGGAAATACTCATCAGAGCATTTTGGATTTCTGATTTTCAGATTTGGGATGCTCATCCTGTAAGTATAATACAAAATATTCTAAAATCCAAAAAAATCTGAAACACTTCTGGTTCCAAACATTTTGGATAAAGGATACTCAATCTGTGTTTGTAAGTAGTGTGTCCCACACTTACTTTACACACGTTTTATTGTTGTGGTTGTTGGTTTTGGGCTGCCTGTCATAGGGCCTCCAGAATTTTTTTTTGAGGAATTTGGTTTGGAAAATGCTTACGGTTTCTGTTTAGCCCTGTACTCTTCATCTCATGCTTTTCCTGGGTCATGTCATTTATTTCTATGGATTTTATTATCTTCTATGTGCTGATGACTCCCAATTCCATATCCTTGACTTGTTCTTTTTCCTGAGTGTAGATATTTCCAGCTACCTCATAGATACATAACCTCCTCAGTCTAGATGGCCCTGTAATAGGCAGCTCAGATCCAACACTTCTTTTCTTTTTTTTTTTGAGAAAGAATCTTGCTCTGTCAGCCAGGCTAGAGTACGTTGGCATGATCACAGCTCACTGCCACCTCAAACTGGGGGCTCAAGCCTCCTGAACAGCTAGTACTGCAGTAGCTAGGACTGCAGGCACATGCCACCATGCCCTGCTAATTTAAAAAAATTTTTTGGTGAGATAAGTTCTCGCCATATTGCCCAGCCTGACCTCAAGCAGTCCTTGTGCCTTAGCCTCCCAAAGTGCTGGGATTGCAGGCATGAGCCACCATGCTGAGCCACCAGTACTTTTAACAATTTAAATTTCTTAAGTCACCAGCCACCCTCCCAAACTGCTTGCATTCCTTTCTCTCTCATGTAGTTAACATGCATCATTACCCTCCCTGCCCCCAGTGGTTGAAGCTAGAGATAGATACCCTGACATCATCATCAGTTCTTCTGTTTTTGATTCCTATTTGGTCGATTACCAAGCCTAAAATCTATAGGAAAGGTTTATGGTGTTACCAACAAACATATAACCTACAGTTTTTGATCCTGGTGTGAAGTAGGATTGGCTTAGGTGTGAATGTGGCAGTAGGGGCTCTCAGGATGCCTAAAAATCTCTACTGGGGATTTCTGTGGGTTTTTCATTGGTTTGAAGAACTGCCATTTACTATTACTGCCTTTTCTGCACAATTCTAAAATTATGTAATATTCTAAAACTGCATCCTATCCCGTATCCTGTCATTTGTTTATTTAAAAGATATCAAAAGTGACAGACCTGTAAGGAAGAAGTAACACATCCCACTGATTAAAACAATACTGTAAATTACCAGTTGCTGAAAATAGCACGTGTCTATCTCTAGGTAGTCAGTCATATTGTTAGTCAATTTGGAATTTGCAAGGTAAAGCATGAAGGGAGTAAAGAAAGGAATCTGTGTCCCATGGATTTGATCAAATTAACTTTAATCACAAGTGGCAGTTTTTCCATTAAAAGCTTTTGAGAAGAGATTCCTCTGTTTGCTGAAGTGAGAAAGAGGATTTCTTTGGAGAATGCTGTTGTCACCCAATGCTCCCTTTACGTTTCATCCTTCCAAGTTGCATTTGTCAGTTGATTTTGGGATTTATGTTCTCTAGCAGTGAATATTGCTTTTTCCAGATTATCTTAAAGTTCACTAGAGACTGGAGCTCTTCAGTATACATTTACATTGGACAATAAACTGAGCTTTGAATGTTTTTGTGGTTCTGGAGTATGGAATGAGTATTTGCATGTAAATGTAATTTTTCTTTGATAAAAACATTGAGGAAATTTGTCCAGGGAATTTGACTTTGAACAGTTGGAATATAGACCTTATTTAATCTGGCAGTTGCTCATACTGTCTTTTTATCTTATACTATGAGATGAAAGCTTAGAAAAGAATCGCTGTGTGCTATTGATTAAGCCTGTCAACACATGAGCAATACCAGTCTGGTTAGAAGATCTGCTTGCTTGTGGAAGAAATGCAATCTCTGCCTCCTTCATTCCTGCTCAGTGTTATCACAGTTACTGTTCCTAAGTGTGATCTTATTCAGTTGCTTTCATATTTAATAAAACTTAGTTGGTAAAACTCTGTAGACATAGCTTTTTTTTAAAACACCCTGAAAAAGAAGTCTGTATGACTTTCCTTTTGATAATAATGTTGAGGTCATTCAGGTCCATAAATCAAAAGGTTCCCTTTTAGCCTAATGATACTTACAGAGCTGTGTTAATAATTTATAAATGTCAAGATGAGGCCTCTCTCAGGCCACTGATCTATGGGAAAAGCTGAAATTTTGTACATGTTATTTAAAGTTTGCATTTTAAATTTACTATAGATTTAATTGGGGTGCGTTTTAGTATAAAAACATTTATAGCATTAGGCTTTCTCACCCCATTCTTTAAAGAAACATAATACTTTGTTTTTCTTATTTTGACACTTTTGGAGCCTGTTGTTTGTTTCACATATTAATGGTTTTCTTAGTTATGACTTTCTTTCCAAGATCTTGACAGATACTTATTTTAGAGAAGAGTCATATTTATGTTGGAAACCCAGGATGTAGACTTGATGTTCTCTTTTTTTATTCCCAGGTAGGCCTGGTCAGGAGGGATAAAGGAGTTTTCATTAGAGAATATGTTACATGCTAAACAGAACTGGGGGTATACTATCTGTGATGTGGGGCCATTTTATCATCCTCTGAAGCTCATTGTAATAAAGTAAGCTCCTTTATAAAGATAACAATTATTTTATTCTTGAATGTGTGGCTGTTTCCCCTCATCTGGGGGTCGAAATGAAAAACATTCTTCTCTCCATCTGATTCTAGTCATTCTGTCCTCCAGTTCTAATTATTATTGCTGATTTGATATTTCAAGTTTTTGTTTTGTTTTTGTAGATAGAATTAGTATTTTCCCCTGAACAACCAGCATTAAAGATTTTTTGTTGTAAACACATGATACAAGGGTGCTGGCATATTCTTACGAGTTATTTTTATGTTGAGAGGAGACTGTGAAGTTACAATGGGGTTAACATATTGGGGCTAGAAGCCAAGTATGCCTGAGGCTGAATAACCAGAGAGATTATTGCTGACGCCTGTGGTGGAAATTTTAGGTGACATTCTGTAGGTTTGTGCTGTCCTGTGCTTCCTTTCATAGTTTCCTTTTTCCCACTTGTAGTGAAAAGATTTGTTCATATAGCACATATAGGAGTAGATGGCTAATGATAAAATAATATTGCCTTTTCTCTAGTTGCTGGAAGCATTTTTCTTGTCATTAACCAGAATTTGGTAATTTGATCTCTTTAAATTATATTTCCAGAGTGAGATTATTCTTTAAATCTAGTGGCTTTCCTCTATATTTCATGGATAAATGTAATTGTAAATTTCTTGTGATAATGCACATAGATTTTTGAATCAAGTTAAAATTTTTTTCTATCAAGTATTTAAAAACTATGCTTTCCTAAAGCATCTATGAATGTTGCTTTTTTTTTTTTTTTTTTTTTGAGACAGAGTCTCACTGTGTTGCCCGGGCTAGAGTGCCATGGCGTCATCCTAGCTCACAGCAACCTCAAACTCCTGGGCTCAAGTGATCCTCCTGCCTCAGCCTCCCGAGTAGCTGGGACTACAGGCATGCGCCACCATGCCCGGCTAATTTTTTCTATATATTTTTAGTTGTCCAGATAATTTCTTTCATTTTTAGTAGAGACGGGGTCTCGCTCTTGCTCAGGCTGGTTTCGAACTCCTGAGCTCAAACAATCCGCCGCCTTGGCCTCCCAGAGTGCCAGGATTACAGGCGTGAGCCACCGCGCCCGGCCTTGAATGTTGCTTTATTTGAATCTTCTTTAGGATTCAAATTGTGACACCAACTAAACATCACTAGTGAACCTATTAAATCTCATTTTTTCTGAAGTTGAGCTTTTGTTTTGAATTCATATACTTAGTCGCTACATGTTTTCTTTTTCTTATGGGGACCTTAAAATTTTTAATTTAGGCTCTCAAAAATGTTAGTTAAGAATGTTCTTTTAAAAAATCTAATAACTATTTTTTATTAATTTGTGAAGTTATAATCTTTCAGTTTTTTCCCTCCTTAATTTATTAGCCCAGAAAGGCCAACGCCGGCAAAGTCTTCATTTCGACAGCTGATACATTTCCTTGTGGAATAGCAGGGGGAGGTGTTCCCATCCTATGTGTCTTCCTAGAGTGGAATCCAAACAGGAAGGACTGAAGCAGCGTGGATTTTGTTAATACAGCATTTGGTAATATCATTAATATGGAATTTGTCCATGGGCAACTGCTATATATGTAGAAGGCTTCTCTGTGAATAAAACAGTGTATTGTTTTCAGTTCAGGTTTTTCAGAGCATGGTTCTGTTACAGTCTTTCCATCATCCTATCATTGCAACTTCACCAGCAGTCACAAACTTATTTGGCCTGTCCACAATATCTTATTTGTTTCAAAGTATTCTTTTGCAATCTTGAATATTACAACTCTATAGTTTGTTTTGATACCACCCAACCTTGTGGTTCTTGGTACTGCTTGTGTGCTGAGGACTCCTAGATTGATACCTAGCTCCCGAGCTTTCTGACCACTGGGCCCATACATGTATCTCTGCTTGGATATCTACTAGGCATCTTAATACATTCCAACAGAGTTCCCAGTTTTCCTTCTCTTCCCCGTAACAGTAAATGACAACTCTACTCTCTTAGTTGCTCATGCTCAAACCTTCGCTCAAACCTCGTCTTTGTCTTGTACCACGTCCAGTTTGTCAGTGGATTCTGATAGCTCTGTTTGCAGAATGCATCCAGAATCTGACCACTGCTTTACACCTTTATTACCACTACCATGGTGGTGTGTTAATATTAATTGTTTCCTAACGCTACAGTAGCTAGAGGGAATCTATTAAAAAGTAACTCAGATTTTACTTCTATATGCAAAACTCTGCCATGGCTTTTCTCTTACTTGAGTAAATGCTGCCCGGTTACCTCTCCATCTTTGACTTTCTTCTTGGCTCTCACTGCTTCAGCCTTTGTGGTCTTTTGCTATTGCTTAGACATGCCAGGCATGCTTCTTCCTCACTCAGGCTTTGTAGGTGCTTTTCTCTCTGCCCAGAATGCTTTCCACTCATATAACCACATAACTTGCACCCTACTTCCTTTAGGTCAAATGATTCCTTGTCAGTGATTACCTTTAATAGATTAATGACCTCTCCATGCCCTTTACCCTGCTTTATTTTTCTCTGTAGCACTTAGGGTCAACTGATACACTATGTATGTATTAATAGTATTTACTTGTTTGTTTATTATCTGCTCCCTTCCCCTGTAGACTGTTAGAGATTGCATGTGTTCTGGTCATAGCTCCTAGGACAGTGCTTGGTGCGTAGTATGAACTCAATAGACATTTGCTGAAATAATGGAGGAATTGACAGAGAATCTGCTCCAGAGATTGATGTTTATTGGATGATCAGTGTTATAACTACAACGTTTAAGTGTTGTGGTCCAGGCTGTGGACTTTCCCACTTCTGTCCTCCCGGGTCTTTCACTAGTTGCTGGCATCTGGAATTGAATAGTTTTAGTGGCTCTTCAGCTTTTCTCTTTGAATGACATTGGTTATTAATAACAAAGATAGCAGGGTTAACACATTTGGTCAACCTAGAGAGAATCACACCTAGTTAAAATGGCTCAGACAGAAAACAGCAAATTGGGTTTTGGGTTTTAGTCAGACCTACTTTGCCTTTTCAGTTTAGACTTAGAGATTCTAAGTGTTTATAAGGACTGTTCTAGTGAGTGTTATGGTTCCATTTTTACCTTGGTATAATTTGTACCCATGGATTAGAAGTGCATTTTGAACGCTTTTGATTTTTCCTATATGTGTGAAGTGTAATTGTATTAAGTATAAAATTCACCCTGTCATTTCCTTTCATCACATGCTGAGAGCTTATGTGCCATGGTTGCAAATTACTTTGAATCTTGGAGCTCTGCAAACTGAAAGAAACCCTGTCCAACTTACCTACTTTTGAACATGTTATGCAGAGAGGTTGTAAGCCTGACCAAGAATTCCTATATATTAAAGATTACTGTGGTCCAAAGAAGGTTCTCTTTCATGCTCAGCATTACATGAAATAAAACTCTACTTGTTTAATTAACTATACTTTTGTAGCTTTTTAAAGGGTGTTTTTCTCAATTGTAGAAAAAAGCTCATTTTTT
>NW_012153840.1:7390908-7391527 GCF_000956105.1 Propithecus coquereli
TGCTAATTTAAAAAAATTTTTTGGTGAGATAAGTTCTCGCCATATTGCCCAGCCTGACCTCAAGCAGTCCTTGTGCCTTAGCCTCCCAAAGTGCTAGGATTACAGGCGTGAGCCACTGCGCCTGGCCTTGAACTGTTTTCTTACCTATAGACTTCTTAAAACCCTTTATGTGACAGTACATCATGGGAACTTTAATAGTACAAGTTGACCATCCCAAATCTGAAAATACGAGATCTGAAATGCTCCACGATCTGAAACTTTTTGAGTGCCAACATGATGTTTAAAGGAAATACTCATCAGAGCATTTTGGATTTCTGATTTTCAGATTTGGGATGCTCATCCTGTAAGTATAATACAAAATATTCTAAAATCCAAAAAAATCTGAAACACTTCTGGTTCCAAACATTTTGGATAAAGGATACTCAATCTGTGTGTTTGTAAGTAGTGTGTCCCACACTTACTTTACACACGTTTTATTGTTGTGGTTGTTGGTTTTGGGCTGCCTGTCATAGGGCCTCCAGAATTTTTTTTTGAGGAATTTGGTTTGGAAAATGCTTACGGTTTCTGTTTAGCCCTGTACTCTTCATCTCATGCTTTTCCTGGGTCATGTCATTTATTT
>NW_012153840.1:7392770-7393277 GCF_000956105.1 Propithecus coquereli
ATTTTATTAATCCACTCATGTATTGATGGGCACTTGGGTTGTCTCCACATCTTTGCAATTGCGAATTGTGTTGCTATAAACATTCGAGTGCAGGTATCTTTTTTATAGAATGTCTTTTGGGTGGATGCCCAGTAATGGGATTGCTGGATCAAATAGTAATTCTACTTGTATGTCTTTGAGGTATGCCTATATTGCTTTCCACAGAGGTTGTACTAGTTCGCAGTCCCACCAGCATTGTACAAGTGTTTCTATTTCTCCGCATGCACACCAACATTTATTGTTTTGGGACTTTTTGATAAAGGCCATTCTCACTGGGGATAAGTGATATCTCATTGTGTTTTTTTTTTTGAGACAGAGTCTGGCTTTTGTTGCCCGGGCTAGAGTGAGTGCCATGGCGTCAGCCTAGCTCACAGCAACCTCAAACACCTGGGCTCAAGCGATCCTACTGCCTCAACCTCCCGAGTAGCTGGGACTACAGGCATGCGCCACCATGCCCAGCTAATTTTT
>NW_012153840.1:7396717-7412392 GCF_000956105.1 Propithecus coquereli
CATTGTTTCTTTGTTTATTTTCTGTTTGGAGGATCTGTCCTGTTCTGTTAGAGGAGTGTTGAAGTCTCTGGCTATTATGGTGTTTATCATTTTGTTTAGATAAAGTAGGATTTGCTTTAGGAATCTGAGTGCACCTGATTTAGGTGCATAAATATTTAGAATTGTTATGTCTTCTTGTTGAATTGTACCCTTCACCATCATATAGCGACCCTCTTTGTCTTTCATCACTTTTGTTGATTTGAAGACTAAGTTATCTGAAATCAGAAGCGCCATGCCAGCTTTCTTTTGGCTTCTGTTTGCTTGAAATATTGTTTTCCATCCCTTCACCTTGAGTCTGAATGCATCCTTGTGGGCTAGATGTGTCTCCTGAAGACAGCAGATACTTGGCTTGTGTGTATTTATGCATACACCCAGCCTATTTCTCTTTAGTGGGCACTTCAAGCCATTCACATTTATTGAGAGAATTGATAAGCAGGGTAGATTTCTGTTCATCCTGTTGAGTTGAACTTTGTCGCTTTGTTTTCTGTCTTGAGCCATTGTGGTATCTGGCCTTTGACCTTTAGCTTTTGCATGATTTTACATTCTTAAGTGTTTATTGTGCTGATCCATGTGTAATACTGTTTTGAATACGTCCTGGAGGGCAGGTCTTGTCTCAGTCTTTGCTTGTCTGAGAAGGTCTTTATTTCTCCTTCATATACAAAACTTAGTTTTGCGGGGTACAAGATTCTAGGCTGGGCATTATCTTTTTGAGAAGAGTGAGAATGGGGCCCCAGTCTCTTCTTTCTTGTAAGCTCTCAGTTGAGACGTCTGACGTTACTCTGATGGGTTCTCCTTTGTAGGTTACCTGCTTCTTTCGCCTTCCAGCTCATAGGAGGGCCTCTTTGGTGGTTATTAAAGCTCACTTTTGTGAGTTTTATAGCCAGATTTGTCTTTATTTGGCTGTAGTGAAGCCTGAGCTTATTCTTGTTAGTTTGTAATGTTGCTGCCTGTGTATGTTTGTTTGTGGGGTTTTTTTAAAAACAGCTTTATTGAGATATAATTCACATATTATATAATTTACCTATTGAAAGTGTATACTTTAATCGCTTTAATTGCCAGATACTGGCAACCATCACCACAGTCAATTTTAGGACATTTTCATCACCCCCAAAAGAAACCCTAAAACCACAGCAGTCAACTCCTCATTTATCCCTTTCCCTAAGCCCTACACAACCACTAATCTGCTTTCTTTCTCTGTGGATTTGCCTTTTCTGGACATTTAAGATAAATGGAATCATGCAGTATGTAGGTTTTTGTGACCACTCTTTTCACTTAGCATAATGTTTTCAAGGTTCACCCATGTTGTAATATGTGTCAGTACTTCATTGTTTTAAATTGCTGAAGAATGATCTATTGTGTGGATATACCACATTTTATTTATCCATCTACTTGGTTTTTATATTTATCTTTTCCTCTCTTGGTTTTCTTTTACAGCCATGCTTTGGGAGTTTAGGAATTTTTTCCCCCCTTCAGATCAGGGCTTCGGTTTCATAGGCATTTGTTTTCCCTTGCCCTTGGCATTTGTGGGCACAAAGTTTTCTCTTTAGTTGTGTGACTACAGAAGCTTCTACATGGCCTTGTGACCAGAGGGTCACCAGTGTGTACTGTTGTTCCTAACAACCTTCAGGGCTTGCCAGTAAACACCAAGATTTTCAAGATATTTGCTTCTGTTTCCTAATTCAGCTCCAAACATCTGTGGAATTACTGTTTCGGGCAATGCTTTGAAGTAGCCTAGTTTATTTCAGAGAACAAAGACCATGGCGCATTATAGTTTTTATAATGGTGTTGGTTTTATGGGTCCCATATTAGTCAAGCATAATTTTGAGTGAAGCAACACAGAAGCTTAACCCTTTGAAATCTCTGCAATGGACAGATGACTCGTTTAAAGCAGTGGTTTTCACCTGTGGGCAAATTTACTCCCCAGAGCATATGTGGCAATATCTGGAGATACTTTTTGTAGTTCTCCTTGAGGCACTGGGTTGTGCTATTAGAATTTGCATGGGTAGAGGCCAGGAATGCTGCTAAACATCCTATAATGCACAGGACAGCCCCCCAAACAACAAAAAATTGGCCCCAAATGTTAATTGTACTGTAGTTGAGAAGCCCTCATTTAGAGTGAACAGTGAATTTCCCTTAACTCATTGAATAGAAGAGACCCAACTGTAAGCAATGTACGAGGTAAAATATCATGTACATAGGTGACAAAAGCTTCACATTTAAAAAGGATATGAAAGCAATTGGCTTGTATGAATGAGTTTTTGTGTTCTTTAAAGAAAGCCAGGATTTTTGGTTTTTATTGGAAACCTGGAGCCCCTCGTCTTTGGGAATTCGTGCTTGAAATAATAAAGGTTATATATTGTTTCTTATTTAATTTTAATTGGGTTGTTAATTGTAACCTAGGGCTTTGCTGTTCTGGATACTTTCCCCACCCTCTGCAGTGGTCCCTTGTTATTATTATGTCTTTTTCAAAGAAATTAAGATGTCTTATTTGTCAGAGTCCACCAGTCTTTGTTCTCTCAGTTTTTCCAGAGCCCTAAAGGGGATGAAGAAGTGCTACTCTCAGCATTAAACTTCCTTCTGATTAAAGATTCATTCTGTGCCTCCTCCTGCTTTGATACCACAATGCTGCTTTCTGAATTTGACCTGGACATCCCATTGCAGTTATTTAGGTCCCTTCAAAAATCCATATGTTTAAAGAAGAAGTGTATAAGCTCTTAGCAGGATTGATTGAGTTTAGGTATTCATTAACCCTAGATGTAGAGAATTGTGCAGGGGTACATGTAGCTATTTACTTACATGGTTGGATCTGGTCAGGTGGAAAACTTTATAACATGGAAAATCTCTCAATACCACATCAGTTTCACATAAAAAAGTTTTATTTCTGCATGAGTTTACAGATCTGCTGACTTCATATTTCATTGTTACCTTGCAGCTTCATCAGATATTCTCTGGCATTGTTTTGAGGTATTCTGCCTAGGGGTTGCTGTTTATGAGAATGCCTTATTTCTTATGCAGTGTCTACAAGTGTTAGAGTGACATTTCCCTTTCCAGAGCAAAAGTCATTACATTTTCTTTCCCAGGCATGTTACGAAAGGGAAGGGAAAAGAAAATTGATTTCCCTTTCAAAGCAAGTCGCCCAGCTGTAGCATGCTTCTTTGGTTTTCTGTTGCATGCTGGCTGCAGCTGCTTCTCTTAGAGCCAGGGCGCAACAGAGTGGGTTGCTCACTTAGGTCTTCCACACTGGAACCATCTCATTTTGTTCCTTAAAGGAGGATGCTAAAACATTTTTAAGACATAATAAATGCAGAAATGGGGAAGGCAGAAGTACTTGAGGTTCTTTGGTTCCTTATTTAGGCTTTTAGAAATAGTGGATTTGAAAGCAAGCTTGTTTGGCTGATGCTAATAACTCTTGATGGAAAATATCTCCTACTCTAGGTAAGATGAATGTTCCCAAATGCTGTTTTCATCTCAATAGCCGGTAATAGTACCCTGTTTGTTTATCTTACTGTATTGGATAACTTGGCTTTTGAGGCCATGTGATTTAGGGCAGGGTAGCCTTGTATGGGCTCTGGAGTCAGCTGCTTGGTTGGGTTCATATCCTAAGCCCAACACGTAGCTGTGTATGTAATTTTGATCAACTTGCTCAGCCTCTCTGTGCTTACTTTTCCTTTAGTAAAAAATAGTACCTACTGAATAGGATTATAGTTAGGATGATCGTATGACCTGGTTTACATGTGTTTTCTTGCATGATTACTAATTGTGTCTCTTTTCACTCTCAGATCTGTCATAGTTTCGATGATAAATTATACTATCACCCTTGTTATAGTGAAGATTAAGTGAGTTAACATGAGTAAAGTGCTTAGAGCATATTGAGTGCCCAGTGAGTGTTAGCTGCTTTATTATTTTAGGGCCTCCCATTATCCATTCCACCCACTCTACCTAAACTTATCTCCACCTTAGTCTCCTACTGCTTTTTTTCCCTGTGGCTGCCATCAGGGATGGCTATTTAATTGAACATTCTTGTAAGTGAAGTTCTTTCCACCTGGAGTGCCTTTCTCTTTCTCTTTGCTTCTCCTAATTCTATTCATGGTTTGTGAACCAGCTTAAGTTCCTTTTCAGTTACTTATTCATGAAATATTTCTTTACTAAGTAAAAGTCTCATTATAATGCCCTCTTTATTGATCCAGCTTATGTGTGAGAGGGAGGGAAGGAAGAATAAATAATTTATTACTCTTTGTGTGCCAGGCAGTGAATTAGGAAGTGGGAATACAACAGAGGGCAAAAACAGTTGAGGGTCAGTCCCTCATGGAACTTCTAGCTTGATGGTGGAGAGAGGAGTTAATCAAATTACACAAACAAATGTAAAATTACAGTTGTGGAAAGTTCTATGAAGGGAATTTAACCTACTCATTTGGGACAAGAAAGGCCATCTTCAGGACCCTGCTGTTGAGCTATGGCTTGAAGGAAGAGTAGGGGGAGCCTAGGCCAGGGGAAGAGCATCACAGATGGAAGGAAGACCATGAACAAAGGACTCTGGGTAGGAGGAGTATGATGCATTCAAAGAACTGATGGAAAGATAATATGGTTGAATGTAGAGTATAAGAGAGTACTGTGAGATGAGGCCAGAAAAAAAGATAAATGCCTTGTAAATCATGGTAAAGATTTGGGATTTTATCTACCAGAAGTGGGAAGTCTCTGAAGGATTGCAAAGTGGGGATTGACACATAATATCATTAGCCTTTTGAAAGGCACACACCCTAGGTGCAGTATAGAAAAAGAATTGTAGGGTTTCAGAGGAGTGAATTTGAAGAGATCAATCAAAAATTTGATTGAAGTGGTCGGTCCAGGAAAGCCATATGCTAGTAACTTGAACTAAGATTGTGGTGTTGGAGGTGTTGGGAAGTAGATGAATTTGAGAGAAATTTATAAGGTAACAAGGACAAGATTTGTTATGACACGATACTGTGATTACAGAGAGGAGACACTAAAGATACCAACTTGCATACCAGAATGAGCATGGAGAAACCATCTAGGAGTGGGGCTGATCTGGGCCGGAATATAATACGCCTTTGGTTTGGATATGTTGAGATACCTTCAGTACATCCAAGAGGAGATCTCACGTGGGCAGTTTTCACATGCATCTGGAGCAGTAGGAAAAGTGTGGTAAACATGTACATTTGTGGATCTCCTGTGTGTACGTGGTATCTGGTGAGAGGTGATGGACATGTATGAGATTGACCAAGTAGAAAGCAGAGGATGAGAAAAGAGGGCTCCAGAGAGTGTCTTGATAGGACACGGAGCAGTTAAATAGGCCCAGGAGAGTACTGTGCTGGGAAAGGAAAAGGAAAAAAGACTTTTCAGAAGGAGGGTATGTCGTCATCCCTGTCAGCTGCTGCTAAATGGTGGATTTGCTACAGAGAAGGAAACTGTTTTAGTGTGAGTTGTTTCAGGGAATATGATGTGATAGACGTGGTTCTTGTCCTCATGAAACTTGCAGTTAGTGAAGTGACACAAGTTAACAATAGTGGGATCGATGAGGGCCACTTTACAGGCAGGATGGGGTGAAATAAGAGGGTGGACTCTGGGTCAGTCTGGGAGGCTGGAGGTGGAGAGCAGAAATGTGGAGACCCTAAGGGTGAGTAGAAGGTAGGCAGAGAAGGGAAGGGGAAGAGTATTCTAGCAGGTAGGTTCCAGGGACTGAAGGGGTGTCTTGAGGTGGCAGCAGCGCACAGGAGGGATGGAAGCAGGACGGGAGAGGGGAATGGGCAGGCAGGACGTGAAGGTCTCTGTAATCTTTGAAAAGGCACAGCAGGCATTGAACTGTATACTTTAAATGGTGATTCGTATGGTATATGTGAATTATATCTCAATAAAGTTGTTTAAAAATGTGGTGTGTCAAATATGCTGGCTGGCTGCATTGGAGGACAGATTAGACGAAAGGCATAAACAAAATTTAGTAATCACAAAGACCTGTTAGAAAGCAGTTGTATTAATCTGTATAAGAGATGATGGAGGCTTGAGTAGGCAAGTTAAGATTCTTAAGATTCAGTTGGAGCAATGTATAAATTTCAGATAGTCAGGATGTTTGGTAGATTGTAAGAGCTGAGCAAAATGCCTGGTGTGTGGTTGGGCATTTGGAAAAATATTAATATTACTTGCTGTGATTGAGTGAGGAAGAATTAATTAGACTTCACTCACTGCATTTGGTTGAGAGTCAAGTGTCCTGCAAAGAGTCTGGCTGGAGCAACTGAGTTGATTAGAACTCAGAAGGGAGGGCTAAGTTTTTAGGGATAAGTTAGTTTTACATGATCCAAGAGGAGATATTGATGAATTTTTTCTTTATTTGTAGTTAATTCTATATGATTTGTTTATTAGTCATGCAATTGGATAAATATTACCCCCCCCGCCCCCAGTAGATAAGTTTCTCGAGGATAGGGATGTTTTTGGCTGTCTTTATATCTTGCACAACACAATACACTATTGGCTATTACCTACTATAGTAGAGAGTAAGTCATGACTGAAATAAATATACCTTATTCATAGTGTATATTTGTAAAGTACTTTGTATTAATAATTTATAATAATTAATAACAGGTATACATATAGTATACCTAACTAAGCAGCACTGTGAAGTGTCTAGGTATTGTCCCCATTTTACAGCAGTGAAACTGACTCATAGGTAGAGTAAGTTGCCTAAGGCAGTAGAGCATGTGGCAGTGCCAAGAGCTTAGATCTTGGTTTCTTTGTCCAGTATTCCTTGTTCTGTCCTGGGGATAACCTCCTGGGACAGCGTAAGTAATGACAGGAATTGGTTTTCTTAAATGTGGTTTGGATGCTGGGCATGACCGAAATTTTGATACTTTATCTGACTTGGTTCTGGGAAGTAGTGAGAGGTGTTTGTGGTCGTTGATGGCTTCAGTTGGAAGAGATGAAATGATGTTTGTAGAGGTCAAAATAACTTGAAGTAGTGAAGAGCAATTTTATATCACTGACTCTGTTGAAAGCCTTGACCCTGATTAGATTAAAACAAAACCAAGCCAGCTGATTACATTTTATCAATTAAAATAAAATGATGAAGTACAGTCTTATAATCAGAAAACTAGTGAGGAATAAGTATATTCTTAGGGGTACCGCTTTTGGAAATGTATAATTTACAAGTCTGTTTTGAGTATCCTTTCTACTCAAGCATGAATAATAAATGTTTCTTTTTTTTTTTTTTTTTTTTTGAGACAGAGTCTCACTGTCTTGCCTGGGGCGAGTGCCATGGCGTCAGCCTAGCTCACAGCAAGCTCAAACTCTTGGGCTCAAGCGATCCTACTGCCTCAGCCTCCCGAGTAGCTGGGACCACAGGCACGCGCCACCATGCCCGGCTAATTTTTTCTACCTATATTTTTAGCTGTCCAATTAATTTCTTTCCATTTTTTGGTAGAGACGGGGTCTCGCTCTTGCTCAGGAATAAATGTTTCTTGAGTTTTAAAATTTTTATCAAAAAATTACTTGTTCTCACTTTGTTGGTGATCTCACTCAGTCTCACAGCTTTAAAAACTAAACTTCTGTCTCTCGCCTGGACCTCTGCCTGTTTAGAATCTCTGTGGTTTTTATAGGCTCCTCAAACTTAACACGTTCATACCTGAACTGCTGCTCTTCTCGCAGAAAACTTACATAATGGCAGCTTCATCCATCCAGCTGCTCAGGCCAGATACCTTGAAGTTGTTCTTGACTTTTTTTCTCTCATGCCTCATGTCACAGTTTATCAGCATATCTTATTTGACTCTTACCTTAAAAATACACAGAAAATTTGACGTCTCCCCTTCTCTGCTGCCACCACCCGGGCCCGTCCAGCTGCCTTTACCCCTTTCCTGGGTTGTTGCCTAAGCCTCCTCCCTCACCACTCTTCGTGCTGTGCCCCTTGCATCCTTTTAGGTTTTTCTTAGTGGCCAGGGTGGATCTTACGTAAACGGAAGTCAGATCGTGTCTTTCTTTGCTATTCGCGTCCCTGCCAAAGTATCATTCCAGTCGTTTCAATTCACTTGAGTAAAAGGCAAAGCCCTTACACTGGCCTATAAGGCCTGATAGGTTCCAGGCCTCCTCCCTTTGCCCTTCACCCTTCTGGTCTCTCCCTCTTCTCGTACCACTCCAGCCCCTCTGGCCTCTGATGTCTGGACTGTGCGGGCTTGCTCCTACTCTGGGTATTTGCACTGCATTTCCCTCTTTTGGAATCATCTCCCTTCATGTGTCCTCATGGCTTCCTCTCTAACTCTTAGTCAGGATCAAAGTCACCTTCGTGAAGCTCGCCTGGACCATCTTGTTTAAAATTGTAGTCTCTCTCTCTCCCCCCGCCCCTCCCTCCTCCTCCTCCTCCCCCCCTTTCCTCCTCTCTCTCTCTTTCTCTCGTGTGTGTATGTGTGCATGTAGGTGGGGATCCCTTTTGTTTATGATTTCTCTCCACTCTCTAGCACATGAGCTCCATGAGGGTACAGATTTTTGTGTGTGGTTCTGCTTTTTCCCAGCACCTAGGGCAGAAAGTAGCACATAATAGGCATTCAGGAAACATTTGTTCAACAAGTAGATGAAGCTTGTTGTAAATTTGAAATGTGTTCTAGATTAGATTTTCTTCCTTTTATTACTTAAAATCTGTTATATTGAACCTCCTGCTTCACTAGGTTGAACATTGATCGATATACACATTTTCAATAATTTTGGCTTTCTTCCTGGAGAAAAATATCTTCTGGGGTGGGGGCAGGAGGTTGTGTTTCCTAAAGTGAGTGTGTTTCCTAAATCTATGTGTGCAAATTATCAGCGTGGATACATGTAGGAAGAGTTGGTGCATATGAAGAGCTGGAGACGCTGGCCAGAACAAGTAGTAGCAGGTCCTAATCAGGTCAGATAGGATTTTGCTTTATAAGAGCTGCTTTAGAATCCGGCCTTTGTACTCACTAGTGATGTGGCCTTGTGCAGATGATCTCTTCTCAGTTTTATAGTCTATAAAGTGGGCATGACAACTTCTGTGTGGTTCACTTCACTGACATGTTGAAAGAATCAAATGAGGGACCCGCTCTTTATAAACCTCATGTTGCTATAATGACACCATTGTCTGTTCTGCTCTGTAGATCATTTCTAGCAAATTGAAATGACAACTGTCAGTGCCACCTGGTTCCTTTCTGGGTCCCTTTTCTCAAATGTCACATTTTATTTATTGATTGATTGATTGATTGTAGAAATGAGGTCTCACTATGTTGCCCAGGCTGGTCTTGAACTCCTGGCTTCATGTGATCCTTCCACCTTGGCCTCCCAAAGTGCTGGGATTATAGGCTCGAGCCACAACGCCTGGACAAATGTCACATTATTGGTGTATGTTGGTCACTGTATATGGAGGCTCAGAAAAATTTTGATTAGTATGTTAAATGCAGAGGAAAAAATATATATCCCCAGCGAGCTATATTTTAGAGCCAAATGTAAACGATAATTAGATTAACTTTTGCCTTGGTTATCAGTGTTCTTAGTTATCTGAAAGTTGACTGTATAAATATGTATTATTAATATGTAAATGATATAATCATTAACATATGATTAAAATATAGGCAATATGATATATAAAGAGAGCCAACTTTCAGATAATTAAGAACATTGCTTTTATGTTTCTATACACTGGATTTCATTTTGTAGACATCTCTGTTTTTTGAATTTTTTTTTGCTCACTCTTGGCAGAAACAATTCTATTTTCTTTGTAAATGGAAACTGCATGTGATTTTGTAGTGAGTAGTGTTGAATGTATGATTTGGATTTATTTTTTCTCTTTGACTGCTGAAATAAGTTTTTTTCCATTTAAAAAAAAGTTTCCGAATATTACAGGGGTACAAATGTTTTGGTTACATCAATTGCTTTTGTACTGCTTGAGTCAAAGTTATAGGTGTGCCCATCACCCAGATAGTGTACACTGTACCCATTATGATCTCACCCATCCCTTTGCCCCTCTTCCACCTGCACGACTTCCATTGAGTTTTACTTCCATCTGTGCACGTGAGTGCTGATCAGTTAGTTCCAGTTTAATAGTGAGTACATGTGGTGTTTGTTTTTCTATTTTTGTGACACTTTGCTTATGAGGATGGTCTCTAGTTCCATCCAGATTGTTGCAAAGGGTATTATTTCTTTTTTTATGGCAGAGTAGTACTCCATGGTGTACATAAACCACATTTATTAATCCACCCATGAATTAATGGACATTTGGGTTGATTCTACATTTTTGTGATTGTGAATTGTGCTGTTAAAATACAGTTTTTCACATAATTTTCTGGAGCAGCTATCTTGTTAACCTTAGGGAGAATGATTTTTTTTTCTTAAACTTACTGGAAGTATTTCTGTTGGAAAGTACAACTGAGAGGAGGAAGTTTTCAGCCTAAGCTGCTTTTGGGACTCCCAGTAGGCCTTGATAAGTTTTCAGTGTCAAAGAGGAATGTTTTAACAACTGTGTTATCTGATAGTTTTCTTTCTTGCATGATTGGCTTGTTCATGCTCTAAACTTAAGACTGGTGAAGAAAGTAATATGTCTGTGTATTTTCGGTTGCTGGCACTAGTGACCTACAGGGACTTGGGAATTTATTACTGTCTGTTTAGCAAAGAATTCATTTAGACAAAACTTCTGTAGGCACTAGAATAATTTTTCCTTTTCTTTACATACGTTTAGACAATTGAAATCCTATCTGAAAGCATATTTCCTATGTAGGAGGAAGGAATCTTGGTTTGTGCTATGTGCTTTCAACCTTCTGACTTTGCTTATAGATGATCAGCATTATTGCTCCTTCATTGTCTGTCTCCCAAAGGTTGTGCTGTAGTTAACATTTTTTACTTTTCTGAATGTCTAAGGATATTTGACATGCTTACAGGGAAGTCTTTTCTGGTATCAGATTTGACCTAAGAGCTTTGGAGAGAGTATATAATTTTTACGGTTTTGGCATGACCAAAGAGTATTTCCTCTGCATCTGAGGCATGTAACTGCAAACTGATTTGTTTGTTGTTGTCTCTAAGAGGACCAGTTTTTTGTTTGTTTGCATGTGCTGTTTCCTATCTGGCCCTAGTTGCATGAGAAACAGATGGTTCTCATAATAGATTCATCAGTTGGCTCCTTTTGTTGCATTTGAGCATTGAGGACAAGGACCACGAGTTTTTTTTCTCTCATTGTATTTTTAGTTCTGAACACCTGGCATCTAGATAGTATATAGTGAAGATTATTGAACAAGAGAGATAAGATATCAGGGAAGATGATTAAAGATCACAGAAGATAAATGATTGGTATTAGGTCTGTTCCAAAACTGACTTGTAGGCCGGGCACGGTGGCTCACGCCTGTAATCCTAGCTCTCTGGGAGGCCGAGGCGGGCAGATTGTTTGAGCTCAGGAGTTCGAAACCAGCCTGAGCAAGAGCAAGGCTAAAAAAAGAAATAGGAAGAAATTAATTGGCCAACTAAAAATATATAGAAAAAATTAGCCGGGCATGGTGGCGCATGCCTGTAGTCCCAGCTACTCGGGAGGCTGAGGCAGGAGGATCGCTTGAGCCCAGGAGTGTGAGGTTGCCGTGAGCTAGGCTGACGCCATGGCACTCACTCTAGCCCGGGCAACATAGTGAGACTTTGTCTCAAAAAAAAAAAAAAAAATCAAAACTGACTTGTAAAGAAGCTTCCCCCCCCCCCCGCCAGCTATAAAATTTTTATAAGAACTATATTGGGTTGGAGTTTGGGATTCACTCTTCTCATTGCAAACTGTTAAAAACTTCAGACTTTTCTTGTTGGGTTTAGTTCCGAGGAGGAATTTATTAAGGAGGCTATTTATAGTGGAAATTTGAAAGAATGTAAAAACCACCTAATATTACCTAAAGATAGGTTGTTTCTGGAAGTCGCTGTGGTTTGTTAAAGCAGAAATGATATATCTTTAGAGAAACCATTTTTCTTGGAACATACCTAGAATGGTAGACTGAGAAGATGTGTAAAATGCAATTGAAGGTGAAAGAATCTTGCTTTGAGGCTCTCACTTTCATTTGCATCAAATCTTATGTTTATTCTTGAAAGGAGCTCTGGGAATTTATAGAGTAGTTAGAAAGAGTCTTTAGAATATAGTGCTCTGTGTGATATCCGAGATATTTTACACGGCTATATAAATTATTGCTATTTTTTCAAGTAGAGATAATTTTTACTTCAAGTTCTTTCCCCTCTAATATTGTGCATTATGAAGTTCCTTTTGTATAATAATATCCGTTTTATGTTGTCCAGTGGGGTATGCTTTGTCTTTAAAAAGGAAAAAACAATTGGTGTACAGGGAGTATAGTTTACTCTTATGCATTCAGTTTTCATTATTGGTGCGGTAGAAAACCCCAAACCATTTGCTAGCTGGGCCAAAAACTGTATATTTAAGTTTTATATCACTTTGTCTTAATTTTCTTCATATGGTCTGTGAGAAGTTTTTAGGTTTAAAACATGACATTTGTTTAAAGCAAGACATTTGTTTAACAAAACGTTATTTTATGAAGGAAATATGAGAAAACATTAAAGTAAAACCAATTTCTTTCTCTCATTTTTCTCTCCCAGCATTTTTGAAACGTTGGGGTTGTTGGAGTGGTTGGATTTTCCCTGGAATTGAGTGAGAAATTCAGAAGACTGAAGCCCAGGCTTACTGTCTACCTTTCACGGAGGCCTAGCCGTGAGAGGACAGAAGAAGGCACGTGGCGAATCATGACAGCTGACAAAGACAAAGACAAAGACAAAGAGAAGGACCGGGACCGAGATCGGGACCGGGAGAGAGACAAAAGAGACAAGGCAAGAGAGAGTGAGAATTCAAGGCCACGCCGCAGCTGTACCTTGGAAGGTGGAGCCAAAAATTATGCCGAGAGTGATCATAGTGAAGACGAGGACAATGACAACAATAGTGCCACCACAGAGGAGTCCACAAAGAAGAACAAAAAGAAACCACCAAAAAAAAAATCTCGTTATGAAAGGACAGATACTGGTGAGATAACATCCTATATCACTGAGGATGATGTTGTCTACAGACCAGGAGGTAAGGGGCATTACATTTGTGTCTTTACTTTTGTTTGTATGGGGGAATGATCTTAGTATCGTGGTGAAATAAATACACTTTCTGTGTGTTAAGGCGGGCTTGGAACCCAGAAAAGTAGATAATAGTTTTGGGTAGGAAAATTCGGTTTAACCAAACATGTGACCCACTTTTGGGCAGATGGGTTTACTGACTTCCTTCTTGTGTCTCTCTTGGTCTTCTGTCCTGGATTGTGCATTTTTGAGTTCTTTCCCTGTTTTCACATGCTGTTTGTTCTCTCACTTAACCACCTGCTTAGTATTTTTCATTCTTTGAATCCACTCTTTTTATCTTCAACCACAAATTAGTCTGTGATGACCCTACAGAATGGAATACATGGTGGAGACAAGTAAGCCTTAGGATTCTTGGAAATAGGAAATTTTATGTTGGGATGGGATTGACCAGAAAGAAGCTAGAGAGGTATTTTTAATGGCCTTCAGACCAAGGTTTATTGCCTCTGTTAACCTCTTTTCCAAAGTTTTGTGCTTCAGGCCCTCGAATCAATGATAATAGTTGAAGCCATCTAACCTGTTTGGTATTCCAGAAAATGTATTACGGCCATTCAATGTATTGTGGCTTTTATAGCTTTGCTTAGAGAGAGACAGAGCCAGCTTTTAGATGAGATGCAGGGAAACAAGTGAACCAGAACTTGTCAAACACTAGGAAATCCTAACTTTTTCGTTAGATGTATTGTGTGTGTCAAGATACTTTTCTTACAGAAGCCAGTAAAACTAGCAAAGATTGACATGAATTTCATATGAGATGTAATTAACAGATTAAAGCTTCCCGGTTTGATGTTCTTCCAAGGACCAGATTAAAGTACTTCTGTGTTATGTCATTAACCTGGAACAGTCATTTTATTGAAGAGTATGGTAACTATTCTGAACTTCATGTAAAGTTCCAGATTTTTTTTCCCATATGTAAATTAGTTTTCAATTTCAAAAGATAGCAGTATTAAAACTTAACACAAACTTGTATTCACAACTACAATTTCTTGGTTGAAGATTAACTGAGAAGATACTTATATGAAATAAGATTATATCAGAGTTGCGGTTTTAGAGCAGTTACAGCTCTGCTGCAGTGATGTAGTGATGTGTACGTTACAGTACTATAGGTGTTTATCTTTGATTCAGACTTAGATATCGGGCAGTAAGAATTTCTTAGTGTCTAAAGAATCTCTTGTAGAGTTACCAGAAATTGTTCGTTTAGGGCCTGTTTAGTTCTAAACCATGAGAAAGGAACAGAATATCTTGACTTATTTAGATGTAGAGTACATTATGATAACTTAAATATAAGGAAAGATCTACTTATTATTGTTTTCTCTCGATAATTTAATGTGGTAATGCAATTGTTTGGATCATGGTCAAAAGGCCAGCTACCTTGTGTGGTATTGAGTACTAGTTGTTATCAATGTTTATAAAATGGAATGTTACTCCTGTATCAGTGAGGACAGTTCACCAACACGTTAGTAATTCACATACATTTGGAAAATGCTGCCTATACTGCCCTCCTCATGAGAGATTCATAATTAGTGACTTCCAGAAGTCCTACAGTTAAGGAAACCTCTAACATGACAAACACCTCTTTTTCCCATTTATGGGACTGTGGCACTCTGTTTCTGCTGAGTATCTCCCTAAGAAAAACTAGTTTGGAGAAAACAGATTTGAGAAATGTTGCACATTCAACTTCCACCTTCTACAAGGTGACAAGATCCTCTCTTTGGTTTTCAGAATATGTAGAGGGAGATTGCTGAGGGCTTATTTATAAAACGGTTCGTGGTAAAGTGCTTTGGGAAGGACTGTATTTATGGTGGCAGGCATTGTTTTAAAAAATCTGAAGACCTTTGTGAAATGTGAAAAAGGTATGTTCTCTCTGGAAGTCAAATTTGTTATAAAGAATCCATAAAGGCCAGAAATGCTGTGGAAAATTCCTGTGGCACCCAAAGCATAACCCTTTGTACTTGGATGGGGACAGTGCTGTGGCCTGGGGTTTGTACCTAGCCAGGTCCATTGGATATTTGACTCTTTGATAAGGAGATTGTCTTTGACCTTCCCATTGGTTTCTTTTCTTTTTTGGGATGCATTTGAAGCTAAATAACTTGGTTGCCATCTCCACATAACTTCCTTCTAGATGGGGGTTTGTTAAATATTGCCCATTTTTTAGGTTTACTTAAACTGAAGAATCAAAAGTTAGGGTACTGCGATGCAATTTCCAGATGGGAGTTGATTTTTTTCTTTCCTTTGTTTTCCTTCCTGTTTTTTTTCTTGATTTAAACTACTTTAATAACGTCCTTTGTTAGTGATGAAAAACCCTTATCCTCACTCAATTGCAAACATTCTGTATGCTTAGTTGTATTTTAAATGCTTAGAACCTCTAGGAAATATTATAAGGGACGTCTTCAATGGATTACTAGTTTTTGAATGGTAGATCTTTAGTGCACATTTGTTTCTAGAGAATATAAAGCACAGATTAATATTTTAAAAATTTATTTTTTTTTTAGGCTGGGCGTGGTGGCTCACGCCTGTAATCCTAGCACTCTGGGAGGCCGAGGCGGG
>NW_012153840.1:7413870-7416362 GCF_000956105.1 Propithecus coquereli
GAACTCCTGAGCTCAAACAATCCGCCTGCCTTAGCCTCCCAGAGAGCTAGGATTATAGGCGTGAGCCACCGCGCCTGGCCCAGGTTCTAGGAAGTTTGATTCCTTTATTTCTGATCTTGGTAGAACTAGCAAAAAATTAAGTGTATGTTATTGAGAGTTTTTAAAATTTTTACATATCAATATTGCTTGGTTTTTGGATAAGGAAACATGTTCTTTCAAAAGTGCCTATTAGGCTGGTTCTCCATTTCTTGTATTCTGTCATATTAACTGATAATTTTGTTTGGCTCTCCATTTACCCTACATGTAGTCCTAGGGCAACAGAAATCTCCATCACATACATGAGAGGGGATAAAAAAATCAAAATTCAGGATTTTCAAATCTGTAACGTGTTCTTTCTACTTTCACGAACAAAGTACAAAATAAATTTTCAGATCATAAATTTTATATATAAAAGACAACTGGCTGGGCACAGTGGCTCACACCTATAATCCTAGATCTCTGTGAGACTGAGGCAGGAGGATCACTTGAGGTCAGGAGTTCGAGACCATCCTGAGCAAGAGCAAGACCCCATCTCTACTAAAAATAGAAAAATTAGCCTGTAGTCCCAGCTACTTGGGAGGCTGAGGCAAGAGGATTGCTTGAGCCCAGGAGTTTGAGGTTGCAGTGAGCTATGATGACGCCACTGCACTCTAACCAGGCTGACAGAGAGAGACTCTGTCTCAAAAAAAAAAGACAGCTAAGTTTGTGATTTGTGAAATCTTCAGCGATATAAAATATTTGCCTTTTTTTATTTCCAAATTTTCCCCAATATTGTTAGGAATTGGGAACTTGAATTAGAAAAGTGACCTGGAAACTAGAATTAATTACGCTTTGAACACTGAAGTATTACTTTCTTTTGACGCAAGTGGAATTTAAGCTGGAAAAGAGCCAAACTAGGCAAACTGAAACCTGGGAATTTAGTTTCAATCAAAATATTTCTAAAAGCTGTTTAAAAGTAAACTGTTATCAAATATAATGTTGACTAGACACAGCAGAGCATATAATACTGTATAATTCCTTTCTTATAAAATTTTATAACAATCACAGCTAATCTTTGGTGTTTGAAGTCAGGAGAGAGATTACCCTGTGAGCCCTGGTGTCAGAAGTGGAATGCGAAGGGGACTCCCTTGGTTCTGCCCGTGTTCTGTTTTGTGGTGCTGGTTACCTGGGTTTGTTCACCTTGTGAAGATTTAATTGCACTTTGCATTTCTCTGTGTATGTTTGTACTTCAGTGAAAGGTTTGCTTGCAAAAAAAAAAGTTGAACATGAGACTGTTTTCTGAATGGATAATTTCCTGTTGATTCAAGTTCCTATTTAAAGAGGGAAGAGAGTCACCAGCATTTTAACAAATGGTATATCCTAGTATTTAGCTACTGATTCTTCAGTGACAGTGTGATCTGTGACTGTTAAGAGGCTAAATTTGGTGTCTAAGTTTTGGTTCTCTGAATTGTTGAAAGCTTACCTAAGGCAATTACTCGCACAGACATTTTTTCCCCAAAATAAAGCAAAACAAAACCCTGGTATTTCAGTTCCAAGACATACTTTTTTTGGGAAAATAAAAGCTTTATTTGATCTGTAACTTTTTACGTATGCCTCTAATATTTAGAATAATTTTTGGTAGATATGACAAAAATGAAGATATCTTCTTGAGGCATTTTGCAGCTGGGATGGAAATTTTTTGACAATTGCAAGAATATGTTTTATATAATGAGGCATGAATTCCTTTAGAATCTTTAGACTGAGCTTGAATGAAAGTGTTTTTGACATCTGTTATAAATTCATTTGCACTTAATATATATAATATTAACTTGCTTAAAGCCTTTCATATCCCTGTTGCCAGCAGGATCAAGCCCAGAATCTGGCATACCACACTCTTGTCATACCAGACTCTTGTCATCTGGTTGCCTATCTGCATGATCATCTTTAGACCTTATTCTTGTTTGTAAGGAAGTACAGTGAGGCTGTGTATTAGTTTGTTGCTGTAGCAAAGTACTACAAACTGAGTGGCTTGAACAGCAGAAATATGTTGTCTCACAGTTCTGTAGGGTAGAAGTCTAAGGTGTTGGGATGTAGAAGCAAGCTGTCGGGATGCTAATGTTCCTTTGAAGGCCCTAGGTAAGGATCTGTTCCAAGCCTCCCTCCAAGTTTATGATAGTTCTTTGCTTTATGGCAGCATAATTATAATCTTCACATAGCATTCTCCTTGAGTGCATATCTCTATGTCTGTCAAATTCCTCTTTTTTATAAGGACATCAGTCTTATTGGATTAGGGCCCACCCTACTTCACTGTCATTTATTACATCTGCAATGTAATTATGACCTCATATGACCTTATCTTAACTAATTATATTGGCAGTGATGACCTTGTTTCTAACATAAGGGCACATTCTGAGGTATTGGGGGTCAGGACTTCAACATACGAATTTTGGGGGTGGGTGGGATACAATCCAACC
>NW_012153840.1:7416412-7417470 GCF_000956105.1 Propithecus coquereli
AAAAAAAAAAAAAATTTATTTTTTGCTTTTCTGTTTTTCTGAACTGGTTTTAATACTCAGATTAAGTATATAGACAGCTCACAAAATGCAGCAGTGATACTTAGAGAATAAAAATAGGCTGTTATATAATTAAACTTTTTTGTCCTAGGAAGATAGGTCTATGTTCAGATTAGTTGGCCTGAGAAACATGAGATTTTATTGAGAAATTGAGTATTATTTAGAATTTGGCACTAAGGTTTAATCTCATGCATGTCACAGCCAGATCTTTTTGGCTTTTGCTCATCTCTGGAGTTATCTTTATTTTGTCCTCAGGAGCTCAGCATAATGGACTTTGTTACTTACAGTGCCCATGTTCTATCTCCTGCCCCAGGGCCTTTACACTTGTTATTCTCACCTAGGGAACAACCCTCTGCCCCCACAAGATACACTTAATTCGTATCCTTTCTTTAGCTTTCTCATTCCAGTGCCATTGCCTTTCCTCTCCTGGGTTAGCCGTATTTCCTTAATAGATACTGTTATGGCATTTTCTCTTTCCTTCTAGCATTTATAACAGTAATAATTTTCTATTTAATTATTTTAGGATTAATATCTCCCTCTTCCAAAAAAGACAGCACCTTTTTTTTTTTTTTGCTTATCATTGAATTCCTGGCTGCTTTGACAACAATGTATGCATAGTGTATTTTCAGAAATTTCTGAAAACATTTCAAAAAAATTTATTGACTGATTAATGATATTGAAGTTAGAACAATGCTTCTGGAAATCTATCTTGAATTATTTATTTCTCAATGAATGATTTAACAGGCTCATTAAAATTAAAAACAAAAACCTTGTGGGGCTCTATTGTATATTGCCCCTATGTCTAATCTGACTTCTTTGTTGTCTGTCAACAGTGACTCTACTTTTAAGATGAGTGTCACAGTAACAAATTGATTTATTACACAGCTGTGTGCAGCTAAATTTCCCTTAGGGGCTTCTTTAGCATAGGATATTGATTTCTAGAGTTTGCTACAGGTAGCATATTAATTTCTTTCTAGTATTTTCAGTTAGGTTCTAGGAAG
>NW_012153840.1:7420503-7422642 GCF_000956105.1 Propithecus coquereli
TTTAATCACATTATAGTGAACTTTTAGTTGTAGATTATATTAATTAACTTCTGTTTCTATTGAAATTTTATTTCATCTTTTTCTGAGCCCCAAGAAATGATTGGATTTTAGTATAAGGAAGATATTCAGATTTCGCATGTGTGAAAGGTAATTCTTTAGTGCATAAAAAATCAATATTTTCTATAGAGTAAAAGAAGAGAAAATGTTACTCTAAAGTTATTCCAATAAAAAATGGGAAGTGATATTTGTTGTAAGACTAATTAATCATGTCTCTTTGGATTTCCTAAGGAAAGGATCACTAAGTGTTGTGAAACCTGTACTCTGGTTGCTCTCTGCTCCAAGCATTAACCACAAATGGCATCCTGCGGGAATTGGTTAGAAATGTAGAATCTCAGGTTCCTCCCTCAACTACTGAATCAGAGTGTGTTTTTTATTTTAATAAGATTCCCACGTGATTTAAACACATGTTAAGGTCTGAGAATCGCTCATCTAGGCCCGGCTTCCTAGTCTTTTTCAAATAGGAAATGAGTCCGTTGCTTTGAGGGTGAGAAGATGAGCATCCCAGCACAGTTGTCACTTGTGGCAGACTAGAATTTAGGCAGATAGGAAAAAAAAATGTTTTTTAAAGAGGAAAATGAAAGATACGATTTCATGGCTTGAGATTTTGATATGAAATACAATGCACACAGTTCAAGAGTAACAGAGGCAGCTGCAGAATTAAATTCTGAACAAATGATTGGGAATCATTTGCATCTTCTTTTAAAGCTCCTGATTATAAAGGGAACTGTGAACTTGGGTGTTAATAGAAAACGTGAGTGGGTGAGGGAGCCAAAACCATGGATAATAACTAACCACCATATTTAAAGCACCTGGTATTTTCCAGTACTGGGCTTGCTTTGTACATGTTGTTTCTAGTCCTTAGAAAATCCATACGTAACCTGGGCATTGTTTCCCTGTTGTACAGATAAGAAAACAAAGGCTCAGAGGCGGAGGTCACACAACTATTTTGTAAAATGGTATGGGCTTATGAGAATTGGTTAAAGCCAAGAAAGAATGGACATTTGCATAAAATACTGGAGATAATAAAAAAAAATAGATATACCTGTGTTAAAAGGAAAAAAGTGACAGGCCTGTTTCTTGGAAGACGCAAATCACATAATTACTTTGCCTTTTCCCTCTTACTCCTAAAATTACTTGTTAATATGTCTCACCTGCTTTGAAAAATTGTTCATCTAGCCAGGCACAGTAGTGAGCACCTATAGTCTCAGTTACTCAGGAGGCTGAGGTGAGAGAATTACTTGAGCCCAGGAGTTGGAGGCCACCCTGGGCAACAGAGCAAGACCTTGTCTCTTTAAAAAAAAAAAACCGTGTATCTCTCACTTGTTAGCTGTATGTAAAGAGAACGATTTTTAAAAAGGTAAATGCATAACACTTACATAAAGTAAGCTGAATGGGAAGAGGTAAATTTTTCAGAATATTTAGGCTAATTGTGATTACTGGATTTGAACCCTTAGTTCACCCATCTGGAAAGGAAAAACACAGTTTCTGCGATCTAATAAAAGTGAGCATATTGTCTTCATTAAAACTTTTTGAATGCAAGATGGAGAATATTGATCACATAACGCAAAAGATAATTTGTTGGTGGAGTAACTCATATAATGGGTGGGAAGCTGGAGAGAAGTCTTCAAAGCCTGCTTGGACCAAGGGCAGTTCCGATTATTGGTTGGTGGGAACTACTGACTGTTCCGCCTAGGTGCTTCTACTGGTATAGTTGCCCTTCAGCTTTTTCCTGCCCTTGCTGTCACTGAGCTCAAGAGTCACAGTCCAAGAAGAGTAAATTTAGTTGGTCTAGCTTGAATTGCATGTCTGTATTAAAAAAAGACAGAAATCTAGACTTATTGCTCCCCCTAAACCTGCACATGGTGGGGATAAGGTAATTCCTCACAATGAAACTGGGGAGCAGTTTGGTAGGGGAAATGCGGGATGGCCAGAAGACTGCATGTGTTCCTTGTTGTATTCACTTCATCAGGAGACTCCACTCAGTGACTCCACCAGAGTCAGTGAGAACTTGCTGTCACATACTGATATTTCGAAATACTTTATTTTGCTATGTGTGTGATAGGTAGATAGAGGAATGAT
>NW_012153840.1:7422692-7423007 GCF_000956105.1 Propithecus coquereli
AAAAAAAAGAAAGAAAGAAATATTATTATTCTTTGTATTTTTTTTTCCAAGCGTGAAAAAAACGCAAAAACTATTCTTTGCTTGTGGGCCTTACAAAAATAGACAGCAGGTCACATTGGACCTGCAGGCCACAGTTTGCCCATGGTTTTCTAGCCTTAACCTCTAGTTCAGCCTGTTTTTATAATCCTTAAAGTTCTTTCGTCACCTAGTATTTTATGCAACATTTAAAAATATAATTTGTTTGATCTGTCCAATTAAGTTTTGTATGTATGTGTGTATTTAGAGACAGGGTCTTGCTCTGTCACACATGTTGGA
>NW_012153840.1:7423573-7425109 GCF_000956105.1 Propithecus coquereli
AAGTCTGTTAACACAAACTTTCCCAAATACTTAACTCTTCTTATAAAATTAGACCTATAAATGAAGCAAGCCTAAAAAACTCTCTTAGATATTTCTGTGCTTAGGTTTCAATCTTGACCACAAATCTGCATCAGTTACACATAGAGTGAGAGGACACCATAGTCCAGTTTACTACTGCTTTTGGGATTACCCGAGGCAAGGAACGACCTATGTCCTTTTGTCTTCTCATCAATAAAATGGAGATAAGAGTACCTACCTCAACAGCTGTGATGGGATTAAATAAATATGTACTCAAGTTTAGAAAGGGCCAGGCATATGTTAAAGTCATTGTTGAAAGTATGACTGTTTTAAATTGGAATTACAAGACTGTTGTTCTCACAGGCCAAATTCTTTCAACTATAAAAAGAATAAAAATATCAAATGTATCCTGATTTCTTTGAGCCCCAAAATGTTAATATGATACTTTTGATTCTGTTAAATGTTTCTATGCTTTTCTAAATCTTCAAAGGGATGAAAGATGCATATCAAGTTAAGGAAGCTAATTACCACCCCAGTTAATTAGGGTTATTTGATTTTTAATCCTCCTACGTCTAAAAGATATGCACCTACGGTTACTAAGTCTCCATTGTCAAAACTGCACGAGGAGATGGCCTGTGGCCTCACATTATCTAATTCTTTGAATCTCGACAAAAGTCTACAACTCTCTTAGGATTGATGGCCTGAATTTTAAATTTATTTTTTTAAGCATTCATTTCATGTTTGGCTGTAAAGACTAATGAACATGATGGGATCCTAAGATAATGTTTTTCCTCTCCAAAGATAAGATTTTTGAACCTGTTGGGATAGATTGCATTTTTTCATTTTTAGTATATACTCTTTGTGGATATTTAAAATGATATTCAGTGGAATGCTTGCTAGTTCACACAGTCTTGTTTGACAAGAGATGATGTTTCATGAAGTTCTTCCAGAGGAGATCGTCTGTTTAATAGATAAGGATTGCAAATGGATTTCATCTTCTATTCCAGGTGGTTGGCTGGGCCCCTTTGAAGGCCTGGGATTTCGAGGCTGAGCATAGGTTCATTTGGAAGCAATGGTTTGATTAATGACAGTGGGTTTTTTTTGGGTACAGATATGGGAATATTTGCCATTGCTGATCTAGATTAATAAAATGAGCTGAATTTTCAGCCCAAATGAAGTATATAACAAGGAACTTGGAGATGTGGTGTTAGAAGCACTTTATTATCCTTGTGAAGGCATTAGCTAAAAGGTGTATTTTGTAAGCTAATTGGCCAGTATGTTTGATACTAACATCTAGAAAAATTCTTTAGCAGTTTATAAACAGATGGTTTCTGAGCACGTGTCATTATCAAATAAAAACTCTTTTACATCATAGTCTTCTGTGGTATAAGATTTACATTATCAGTTGAGCTGCTTTACTTATTATTTAGTGAGCATCTTTAGAGCAGTGGTCAGCAGACTTTTCTGTCAAGGGCTGGATAGTTAATCTCTGGTGTAGCTACTCAACTCTGCCTTTGT
>NW_012153840.1:7425992-7428452 GCF_000956105.1 Propithecus coquereli
AGTCTCACTATGTTGCCCGTGCTGGTCTTGAACTCATGGCCTCAGATGATTCTTCTGCCTCAGTCTCCCAAAGTGCTGGAATTACAAGTGTGAGCCACCACACCTAGCCCCATTAGATTTAAAAAAATAATAATAATTTTTACATCATTTAGGTATTAAGTTTTCACTTTTTCTGTTTGCTGTGAAGCTCTACCAGGCACAGAATAATGCCTTATAAATAAGGTAATTGTTGGGATTTTCCCCCCTGGTTAATTCAGTATAAATTCTTCTGAAGAAGCTTACCAGTGAAAATATCCTTGTGAAGCAATTGCCACCCCAAATGATGCCACTTTGAAACCTTATGTGTTTGTTTCAGTTTTGTTTTAGAAAGATTATGCATATTCTCTACATATAATCTGAACAGAAACTGTTTGAGGAAAGACAGTGAATTACTTGGCCATTATAAACTATTACAAATCATGAATGTTATCAGATATATTATCACCTCACAGTTGTATGATATGTTCTATGAATCTTGTAGGTTGGCTGTAAAAGCAAGCCTTCCAGAGCCCAGCTCTGTTCAGCACAGAACCCGAAGGTACTTGATTAATACAGTAGTGTGGGGAGAGACAACAGAGGGGCAGAGGGTTCTTTTGTTTGAATTTTCAGGCTGGATACTAAAATCAGTCCGGTGGACTGTGACGAATAGAGTTCCAATCACAGTGCAACAAGATTTATATTTACCTAGAGTATAATTGGACTGAGATTTCCTGCAGTTATGTTAAAATCCTCTGCCCTTTTGCTTAGTGAGCAAGCGTTTGAACTCCTAAGCTCTGGAGGTTTAGCTTTAGCTGGCTCAATTAATTGTTAAATGTTCCCTTTATTCTAATTATACATTGATGCCTTGCTTTGTAGTAGCTGTGGAAATTGCTGAAAGAGTTGTTTAATCTGTTATACTCTATCAGTTTTGTAAAAAGCTCTTTTTAAAAGGAAACGATTTTGATTTGAAGTGGCATGGTGGTATTTGAGTTGGATAACATAATTTAAATTGAAATGCAGGAATTTGGCTCTGCCTTTACAGAGATTGGCTTGTATTTGACATTGACCCATGTGTTTGTCATCTTTCCAGATATTGCCTTCTATTTATTCTGACAGCTCCACCAGCTGAGAAAACCAGAGTTTCCAAAATTAAAAATATTGTCGGTGAATTTAAAGATGGAGCAGTGTATTATGTTTGTTTTTTTTTTTTTTTTATTTCAGCATATTATGGGGGTACAGATCTTTAGGTTACGTATGTTGCCCTTGCCCCCCTCCCCCCTATTATGGTTGTCGAATTACTCTAAAATGTGTGTGGACAAGAGTGATTTGTTTTTCTTTTAAAAACATTTAAATACTGCAGAGTAGATGCTTGTGTGCATGAGTTTTGCTTTGGAGATATCTGAATACCCTAAATACTAGAAAAAGTAAAGGTACATGCTTCTCCATTTCTACTCCTTCCTTTGTGTTAGTATAAATTTTATAATATGTGTTTTAAGTACCATAAGTAGATGGGGGGAAGGTAAGTTAGTTTTTTGGTTCTTTTAAATGAATCCTTCAGTGCCTAGAAATAGATAAACTTTTTTCTTATCTTTCCTCTTTTTTTTGAGACAGAGTCTCACTCTGTCTCCTGGGCTAGAGTGTAGTGGAGTCATCATAGCTAACTATAACCTCAAACTCCTGGGCTCAAGTGATCCTCCTGCCTCAGCCTCCCCAGCAGCTGGGAGTATAGGCATGTGCCACCAAGCCTGGCTAACTTTTTTATTTTTTGTACAGATGGGGGTCTCACTATTGCCTGGGCCGGTCTTGAACTCCTGCCCTCGAGTGATGCTCCCGCCTCAGCCCCCCAAAGTGCTAGGATTACAGGTGTGAGCCACAGCACCCAGCCAGAAATAGATAAACTTCTAAAGTCACTTCTTCAAATCTATTGAATTCATACATAATGATTAATTGTCATTAAATAACTAGTACCTTTAAATCTTTTTCATTATCATCATTAAAAATATGCTCAAGTTAATTAATCAGCATAGTATATGTTATATATGAAAGATATTCCACAATTGTTCACTCATTTAACCCTTAAATTTGTTTTCTCACTCATACCTCTGAATTTCCTCATTGAGTTGCCTTTGCAAGAAATTCCCTTTCAGTAATGTCCCGTGTGATAATGTATTGTGTAAAATGTATAAACTGAACTGTAAAAGGCAAAGATATAGTTGTTTTATATTCCCTTAGAAGGCTGCAGGCATTGTTCTGGCTTTCTTTGTGTGCTGGGCAGATGTTGGTACTTGACAGATGGAGTGTTAGTGTCTCACTGTAGACCGATCAATAGAGATTGATATAGTTAAAAAAATGGGGGCCGGGCGCGGTGGCTCACGCCTGTAATCCTAGCACTCTGGGAGGCCGAGGCGGGCGGATTGTTTGAGCTCAGGAGTTTGAGACCAG
>NW_012153840.1:7428727-7464073 GCF_000956105.1 Propithecus coquereli
TCAGTTTTTACATTAGCATTTTACTTTGTGCTCTATTAGTAAAACTATATATAACCGTTGGCCCTAAGGCAGGCTGTCGTTATTATTAGATGATACGTATTTAGTTTGCAGACTTTACTTGTTCTGAACATCTGGTATTATACTGATATTATAAAACATACATACTGTACAATTACCAAATTGATTGTGGAAATGTTAAAAGTACTGTATATAATTACAATTTTTCCTCTTTAGTAGAGAGGAGGGAAATGTCACAAGAAGGTCTCACCTGGTATGTTGTATTTTTACATTGTCAGGAACAGTTTAGCTGAAAAGCAGTGGTTTAATTACCACTATTCAGTAATGCAGAAATACACCTAAGGTTTTGAAGTTTGCATTTGAGAATTACTCTAGCAGGACTCAGACTTGAGGAGATTATGCATCTTCCTTATAAGGAGTTTTATATCTCACTTTTCAAGCTAGGCAATGGAGACCTGATTTCCAGTTTGTTCTCTGTACTGGCTGGAAGACATTTTGAGGTAGAGAAAAACTCTGGGCTATCTTTTAGGCTCATAAACTAGAATGATTTTGAAGTCTGCAGCAACAATGCAAAAAAATAGATATTTGGTATCATGGAGTAGAGTCTTTTTAAAAATTTCAGTTGGCATTCAGGCCAGGATTGGTGGAGTCTGATTGTTTGTAGAGACCATCAATTTTGTCATATGTTTTACTTCTGTTATTTCCCGGTTGTTAGGATTCTAAGTGCTGTGGGTCTGACGCATGAACGTATGGATTTCCAACTTCCCTTTTAGTGTTGTTTCTGTAACCCAACTTTTGTAATAATTAGAGGTGGTCTGTTTTTATGTTCTCTCCTCTGAATTCATTTCCTGCTTTTTCTTTTTCCCTTTGGGTATATTTATAATATTTGGCTATAGGCTTTTCTTTTTATTTTTCCCCTATTAATTCCCTCCTGCATTTTTCCTTTTTGATGAACAAGTAATACATTATCAAGGAAGAAAATTGAAAAATTTAGGTAATCGAAAGTTCAAAATTAAAATCACTAAACCATTGTTAATATTTGTTGTATAGTCAGCTTTCCTGATAAACATATATGGAGTTACGCTATTCACAGTTTTGTGTTGTGTGTCTTAACATGTGCTTAATTTATTGCCATGCCAGTAATTATAAATCTGAACCATTTGGTAATGCCATTCATGCTGGGGTTCATAACCTAGGGTATATGGCCAACCAAGGAGACTGAATAGAATTCAAGGCACTTTGAACCTGGATGGGAAAAAATTGAATCTTTACTTTCGCCAATTCATTAACTTTCAAATGATATTTAGCATTTACTTCACTTATGAAGGTAGATGATAAACCACAGTGGTATTGGCAGTACCTGTGACACCAATATAAATTACAAATTTTCTCCTGTCTCATCATGTAGGGAAAAACATCTCAAAATACTGTTTATGGTTTTCACTATTTGAAATTACGAAGGTTATTAAGGGAATGACCTTTAGTAAATCTTTTTGCTTAAATAAGTAAAGAAGTACATCTATCATTATATTGCAAATGTGTTTTTTCATAAGTGTTTCAATATATGTTGTTTTTGTACATTTAAAAACTTTTTTTTTTTCTTTTGAGAATGGGTCTGTAGAATGCTAAAGTCATCCATGGCACCAAAAAGCATTAGGTGCTCAAACATTATGGATGGATATATGTATCACAAATGAACTTGCTCTATATGATGGACTTTAGGTTCTTTCCAGATGTTCTCCATTATGAACAACAGTGATGAACATTTATATATTTATATCAGCTCACTTTCCTAAGGAGAGGAATGGCTGAGTTAGGTGTATCTGGACACTTGAAGATTTTTCATTTATTACAACTTTTTCTCACTAGCCCTGTGTATCATAGGACTTTGGCCTCTGCACGTGACTGAATTTGCGGTTTTGAAATAGGAGAAGTGTTGTCTCGGTAGAGCAGGAGACTTTGCATTGTCTTTTTGATGGTAAATCTTCACCTCTGTGAACAGATTAGACACATTTGTGTGCTTTGTTTTTGGTTCATAGGTTAATGGCATGGGAAGGAGATAGAGCGGTGACAATAGAGGAGATATCTTATTTTCTACTATGAAGTAAAATATGGATTATAGTCTGAGAATTTAGGATACTATGAATTTTAGTTGGCTTACATTTTTATTATGTAAATGACATAACATTTATATCATTTAATAAATGGTATGAATTCTAGAAAATTCATCAGTAGTCCCTGTATTTTTGTGGAAGAAGCAGCCACATATTCCCTCTCAAGTCCTGAAATCAAACCCTTACAAGCTGGGCGTGGTGGTATGCACCTGTAGTCCCAGCTCTTCAGAAGCTGAGGCAGGAGAATTGCTTGAGCCCAGGAGTTCAAGGCGGTAGTGTAGTGCCTGTATATACCACCTGCCTGACCCCTATACAGCATGCCAGCCAGTTTGCAGGAATGGTGACCATCCTTATTCTTGCTTGTGAAACCTTAGAGCGAATCATGCTAGGAACTTAACTTAGGTGTTAAGTCTCTTCAGTGAAGAAGTCGTGGAATATGTTCTGTCTCATTTCTATCTGCCTCTAAGAGTTGATTCTGAATCCTAGTAGAAGCTTATAGTTTATGCCGTCTAATCAAGCTATTTTGGTCACTCTAAATGAAGAGCTATATGTTCTATTTTTAAATGCCCTTGCCAAGGTCATCTGTGCCCAGCTTTTCTATTTAAAAAAATTAGAATGTTTTCCCCACATCAGTGTTCTGATTGCCACCCTATTGATGAATGAAATTTAAATATTTTACCCCATTTGAAAATAATTTAAAGATATTTGAGTACAGTGGCCAAAAATACTGAATTGTGAATCAGAAGTGGATTCTCTGCCTGGTTCTTTTTTTTTTTTTTTTTTTTTGAGACAGAGTCTTGCTCTGTTGCCCGGGCTAGAGTGCTGTGGCGTCAACTCCTGGGCTCAAGCGATCCTCCTGCCTCAGCCTCCCGAGTAGCTGGGACTACAGGCATGCGCCACCATGCCCAGCTAATTTTTTATATATATTTTTAGTTGTTCAGCTAATTTGTTTCTATTTTTTAGTAGAGACGGGGTCTCGCTCTTGCCCAGGCTGGTCTAGAACTGCTGACCTTGAGCCATCCACCCTCCTCGGCCCCCCAGAGTGTTAGGATTATAGGCGTGAGCCACCGCGCCCGGCCTCTGCCTGGTTCTTTAGCTCCAGTCAAAGCTTCTATTATTCAATTGTGCGTGGCCGTTTTCCTTGTCATGTCAGGCTCCATTTCATGCCCCACCTACTGCCCATATGTTTGCCTGCAGGCTACCAGGAAGGGTAAAGAGAGCAAGGTTTTCTCTTTTTAGGATTCAGTTTCCAGAAGTTGAAATATTATAGGTCTGCTTTTATTCCGTGGCCAGAATTTAGCCACATGATGGATCCAGCTGTAAGGGAGGCTAGGAAATGTGGTCTTCATTCTGAGGGGCCTTGTGCCCAGCTAAGCACCAGATACTCTGTTAATAAGGAAGAAAGGTACAATGCATATTAGGGTTAGTCAGCAGTCTCGGTTACAGAGACTAAGAAACAAGTACTGTTAAAATTGTTAAAGACATATATTTATTTGTTTCCATGTGTAGCTCTTATATTAGATTGTGAACTTGTCAAGGGAAGAACAGTATTTTTCTTCACTTCAGTATCTTCAGCACTGAGCTGGCACATTGGCAGTGCCCAGTAAGTCTGTATATGAATATTTTATGAATTTGTGATTGTTTCTTGTAGAATATTTTTATACTCATTTTTTAATGTACTTTTGACAAGACTTTCCTGTTACCAGGCTGTTACTGCTTTGTTTAAAGTGGAGAAGTTAGCTGGGCACGATAGCTCACACCTGTAATCCTAGCACTCTGGGAGACCTTAGGGGAGGATTGCTTGAGGTCAGGAGTTTGAGACCAGCCTAAGCAAGAGTGAGACCCCATCTCTACTAAAAATACAAGAATTAGCTGGGCATGTGGCCTGCGCCTGTAGTCCCAGCTACTGGGGCAGCTGAGGCAGGAGGATTGCTTGAACCCAGGAGTTTGAGGTTGCAGTGAGCTATGATGACGCCACTGCACTCTACCCAGGGCAACAGAGTGGGACCTTGTTAAAATAAAAAAAAAAATAATAAAATGAGAAAATAAAGTGGGGAAATTGCCTGGGCACAGTGGATCACACCTGTAATTCTAATGCTTTGGGAAGCCCAGATGTGAAGATCAATTAGGGCCAGGAGTTGGAGATCAGCCTGAGCAACATAGTGTGACCCTGTCTCTACAAAAAGTAAAAAAAATTAAACCAGGCATGGTGGCACGCATCTGTAGTCTCAGCTATTCAGGAGGCTGAGGCAGGAGGATCGCTTGAGCTGAGGAGTTTGAGGTTACAGTGAGCTATGATGATGCCACTGCACTCTAGCCCAGGCAACAGAGCCTGTCTCAAAAACAAAAAAACGAAACACTCACGCACACACACACAAACACAAAAACCTAGAGAAATCTTAATCCCGCCCCCCTCCGCCCAAAGTTCTAATACATTTTGTCACAGCAGATGTTCAAAACGTGATTTTTGCGATGTATAAATGACAAAAGAGCATACTAAAGCAATACTCTCATTAAGTGTTACGTTAACCCAGAGCAGCTGCACTCATTTGTTGAAGTGTGTCTAGTACAGTTTCATATAGAAAGCATCCAGAGTCTCTTATGGCTCAAACAATAAACAAAATCTCCCGTCTCATTTTGGGAATCAAGAAGCATTTACATACTTGAAATACTACTACCTTGCTCAAATCTATGTTAATTTTGATTATAAAAGTGACAGGTGGATGCTAGAGTACTAGATAAGATCCCCCACCTCCAAAGAATTCTTTTTAGGCTGAGAATATTGTATATATCATAGAGCAAAATTACTACATGTAGAATCTTGAGACAGTGATTAAAAATCATCTCAATATTTATTGTCTCAATATTTATTGTCATGTTAAATTGACTAGATGTTTTAAATTATTCTTAAAATATCTTTAGTCTTTGACTTCAATTTTAAAATACCTGCCCAAACAACAGTAATGACAACAACAAACACCCAAATGAAAACAAGGATTTAAGGAAGAGAAGCAGGAGGTGTGGTTAGAATCAGATTGTCAGGGAACAGGTTTTACTTGCCCTTAAAGTTTGTGTAAATTAAAGCAAGGATTAAATTTGAAGCCCACTGAAACTGTAATAGACTTTGAGCAAGCTAGTAGAATTTAGCAGTATTTAGTAGTATTTTATCTATCAGCTAATAAATAAGAGCACAATCTTCTATGTCTAACTTTTTGGAAGGTGTTTTGTGGAGATATGCTAGGGCAAGATAAACAAAAACAAACAGGATTTTAGCCCTGAATCCCCCATTTTGTGGGGAGAAGTTACACTCATTCAAGTAAAGTTATATACTACTAATAGTGAGTGGGCAAATAACTGAATAGGATGGACTATAAGTTGGTGACATTTGGGACCTGGAGGTTGGACATGATTGTGATTGGACCAGGTAGAGGAAGAGTGTCTCTTATAGTAGCAGCAGCACAAGGAAGAGCATGGATGGGGCTTGACTGAGATGTGCTTTATGGGATCAAAGCCAGCTGAGCAGGTGTATAGTATCAGCTGAAAAAGGGATTGAAAAGGATATCTGTGCTTTTCTTTTACTTCTCTCATTTTTATGTGAACTGTAATCTGTCATTCTGTGACCCTGTTGTTTATAGTTTTGGAGCAGCAAATTCTGGGTGCTTGCCTTATTTGGGTGCTGATTTGATAGGTTTCTTTTAAGGTTCATCTTTGCTTGCCTTTTTCTCCTTTGAGCATCTCTTCCATAGCTGTGTGGATGTTTAGGTGAAAGACTAATCACTCAAGAAGAAAAATCACTCATGGGACTGTTGTACTGTCTGGTAAATAAAACTCAGAAGTAAATTTCTGTTAAACAGAATATCCATCTCAGAAGCAGTTCACTTCATTATATCTTAATATGTACCATGTGCCTTGTTTGTAAATCCATATCCTATATTTAGTCTACTTTTAATAAATTTCACTTAATGTTGTCATTGAGACTGATTTGAAATACTATAAGAAAATCATCCAATAGTAAAAAAAATGTATGTATAAGACAGAATAATCTTCAGTTTTGCTAACTTAAAAAAGTTCAGTATGGCCAGGCATGGTGGTTCATGCCTGTAATCCCAGCACTTTGGGAGGCTGATGTGGGAGGACCACTTTAGGCCAGGAGTTCAAGACTACCTTAGGCAACATTGTGAAATTCTGCCTCTATAAAAAATAATAAAAAACTTAGCCAGACATGGTGGCATAGGCCTGTAGTCCCAGCTACTTAGGAGACTGAGGCAGGAGGATTGCTTGAGCTTGGGAGTTTGGGGTTACAGTGAACCATGAGAGTGCCACTGCACTCCAGCTGGGGCAGAGGAGCAAGAGCCTGTCTCTTTAAAAAAAAAAAAAAGTCCATAATAATAGAGCATCTTTCAGTCCAGAGGGACAATTAAACTTTTAATTTTTTATGCTT
The DNA here is from genome assembly GCF_000956105.1 of Propithecus coquereli. NCBI lineage: Eukaryota > Metazoa > Chordata > Mammalia > Primates > Indriidae > Propithecus > Propithecus coquereli. The sequence goes on from NW_012153840.1 coordinate 7,435,301, forward strand.
TGGTTATATTTAAGTCGTAAACCTTTCTGGAAAGTTGGAGGTAAATATTTGAATGGGAAGAAATATTAGGTGAATATATACATTAACCTTATAGGGAAGGCCTCCAAGATTTGGAAGATGCCTATAAAGTACAGAGAAGTAATTGGTGTGGGAAATTTTGTAGCTTGATGCTTGATCTGTGGAACAGTTGCTTTTACAGAATTGAGAACTGCAGAGTACAATTAACTGTCATTAATTTTGTTGAATAGAAATATGTTCCATTTACTGTACAATCAGGAGCCAGGCTTGAATGAGTTTAAATAGATGAAATCTAAATTATACTGACAGTCCATTAAACAGTAGCAGAAAACCCGTAAAGAAAATGGATTCACTGTGATACCAGTTTATAATACAATCATTTGCCAAGTAAGAATTATAACCCAGGCATTATGAATTCTCCTGTGTATTTCCAGTGAGCATTGCAAATTGGTTGCATCATTTATTGTGAAGCCCAGGCTCCTAGTGCGTTGTTTTCTGAAAAGGGGAGCAAGCAGTGTTGCTTGAAATCTGCTCTGCAGGATGTGACACCAGAAGATCAGACAAGCAATTTGTTTGTTGTCAGCCATACAGGGAGAGAAGAATTTTTATCCAACCTACCTGTCACTGATGATTTTTTCCTATAAATACAGGCATAGTGTTCCTAGAAGTGTTTGGACTCTTTCTGCATTGATTTTCTAAATGGTAACCAGATCTTTGCATTCAGGATCTGTCAGCATTTCCATTAGTAATCATCCTCTACTTAATAGGGATTTTACAGCAGACTTTTGGGGGTGGGGGATGGATAAGGAGTCATTGAATTGAGGGTATGGTTGTTACTTGCATTTTTAAGCTTTGGGAAGCAAGGTACAGGGGGGCTTTTAAAGGAACACGTTTAGAACAAAATATGGAGATGAGAGTACTTAAAATGTTCTTTGCTTGGGGGATGCAAGTATCAAACCATGGCTAATATTTAGCATATCAATATAGCTAATAACATTTCTGCTGCTGGCAGGATGGTCTTGCTTTTTCTTGATTTACAGAGTTCTTAACTCCCTGTAGCGTATGACTGATTTGCAAAGAGGGGAGGGTGGTCGTGCTGCAGCACTTACTCTGAAACATCAACATTGCTTCTTAAAGTTAGAAAGATAGTTGGTACCGGTCTTTATGTGGGAATTTAAACAAAATCCCTTTTTTAGTTTGTTATGACCTCCTCCCTCTTCCTCAACTTGTTTTTTTTTTTCTCATAATTTAATTTTCCCTGTTAGCAATGAGGATAAAGACAAATGTTGGCTAGTAGTGTATTGTGTCCTGTACTCGGACAAAAGCCCATGTAAGCTTTGTAGCACCACTTAGGGATCGATAGACATTTCAATACATAAAATTTAATTACTATGAGGTTTAAAAAAGAAGCACTTAGGTTACCTGAGATCTTTTTTCCACTGAGTTTAGTATCTTTAAGATGATGCAGCCAATTTTGGTGATAAGTGTATAGAGTCAAAACACAGAATAAGGGTAAGGACTGGCAAAGTTTCCTTTATTGAGGTACTGTTTTCCCGATTTTTGTTCCCTTTTCCCTTTTAAGTTCTTCACTATTACCAGACAATGTGAATATCCCCTCATAGGAAAAGATGTCTAGCAGAACACCACAAGCAGGCCACCTGGCAGTTGAGTTATTTCAAAAAGAAGTGTTAGGAAACAGTATTCATTTTGTTGATAGAGCATAGCAAATTTCTTGCTAGGATCTCATAACTTCTTTTCTGTTTTTATTGCATCTTCATTTATTCATTTGTTCCTCATATAATTTTGGAGTGTTTACTATGTAGAATAGTACATTGTGTATTGTTTATAGAGGTGAGGAATGGTGATAGTTTTGGCTGTTTTACAGATGGGGAAACTAGAGATGGGAGGGTTTTTTGGAGGCCATGTAGTGTGTCTGTGCCCTTAGGTTGGAATTTGGGTATCAGGATTTCAGTGTCATTTCTACCATGCACACACATGTATATACACTCTTTTTGTGTTTTGCAAATTGGGCAGACACCATATTTAAATAGAGAGATACTTAGGACTTTTTATTCTGTAATATCCGACCAACCCACTGTTACCTCTGATGTCGAGGGTGGAAAGATCCTGTGTGAGAGGAATGGAAAGCAGAAAAGCAAAGCAGTCCTGAGGGTCATTTTCCCATGTTCACCACTGTGCCACCCTGCTTGGTCTCTGAGAAATCTCTTTGTGAGAAAGTCTTTGTTCATATGTGCTTTTTGCAAGAGGTGGTTTTCTATTGGAAATTGTATTAGAGTGGCACTTCCATGCTTTGCAAAGGGATGAGAAGGTATTTCAAAGATTAATAGGCAGAAAAGGCATTGATGGAAAGAGAAATTCTTTACAGGACAGAGCAGTGGCTGAGTATTGCCTGCATATTGTGACCACAGCTTTAATGCCGGGGCTCACAGCACTGCTTGCTAAATTAGTGGGTGAAGTAAGTGTCCACTCTGCTCTGTAGGAGGCTGTCAGGAAAGATGCTGACAGGTTCTTTGTGTTTCATAATGACAAACTGCCTGATGCTTCAGGCTGTGATTTTTACCCTTGAGAGGAACCTGTTCTTGCTATATTTACATAAACCTGCTGATTTGCTGAGGGTTGAAAAAGAAGAGAGAGAGGGCTTTCTTTGCCTTGAGAATCTGCCTTTGTGTTTCGGCTGACTTCCTTCCCCAGCTTAGCAAATGCTCTGTTGTTTACAGATGGCACAATAGATACTTGGATGCAAAGCTTAGAGGTTGTGAGAAACAGCCAGAAACACCCCTGTTCAGTATCATTGCTCAAATTATGGATTTTGTTGTTCTCTGTTCACAAGGATTTGAGGTCACTTAATCGTGTGATCCATTCCCAGGCAGAGGGTAGGTGTCAGAGAATAAGTCTCGACCTAGACCCATGGTTTCATTTCTAGACATCCCTAGTAAAGAAAAAATTAGTTATCGTGTGTTATTTGGAATAATTGAAATTGATGGTAATAGCCTCACTCATTTTTCTGGCCCATTACAGGCATGCTGATTTCAAGATTTTAAAAAAAATAATACACACACACACACACACACACACACACACACACACACATACACACATATTTGCCCTGCAGCAACCGTTTGCTCAATCTGGTAAATATGTGTTTTCATATGGGTAATTTTGAAAATGTGCATTATGCATTTAATGGATCACATCAGCTTAGCTCATTTCTTTCAGAACTGCTTGCTTTCTAATAAAAAAGAGCTCTTATTTTTTTAAAAAAGGTGTTACAGTTCTTGTATTGGCTGTGGGGGATTTTCAGGTTTAGAGTCATTGATCCAGCTGACCAAAACCAATTTTATAACCAGCTGCAGACAATCTGTGCACTCATAAATTATGTGAAAATCTTGCCAAATCATTTTGGCTTTAAAAGATTACTGGGCATATATTCCAACTGAGAGTTTAACATTGCTCTTGACTTATATTCTTATCTTTTCCTTTCCAAATAGACCGTTTTATTTTTGTGCTAACTGTAAACATTTATATAAATTATTTTCTTAAGTAGCTGCTTGATTAATGAAACGAGGGGGAAATACGTCTTATATGAGTATTTGGCTTTAATTTAACTTTGTTCTGAATATTTTTTTTTCTGAGATGGGGGTCTCACTATGTTGCCCAGACTGGTCTTGAGCTCTTGAGCTCAAGCAATCCTCCTGCTTCAGCCTACCAACTAGCTGGGATTACCAGGTGTGTGCCACCACACTCAGCTTTGAATATCATTTAAGAGTAATAAAAAGCAAAATTTTTTTCTGTGAAACTTGAACTCTTAAAAATTCTAAATTTCTTAGAATGTGTTCTCTTTTTGTTGGGTCATCCTAATTTTTGTGGGAGGGTTATAAAGAAAAGTTTGACTCTACAATAATTTTTTATGCTTTTATTTTAAAAGCATAAATTAGATAAATCAGTGCAAAACGATATTTTTCCCCTATTCCCATAGCAAGTTAGACATGGTGTGAAAAATTTTTAGTTCATGTTAGTCCTGATCTTAGCCATTCTGTGTTTTCTGACTATTCATGTAAAATAAACTCCAAGTTTTGTCACTTAATTTTGCAGTGAGTTTATCTGCCTTTTTTATGAGTTTCAAAATACCGATAGAGATCACCTGATAGCTGTTTTGCTGATTACTAGCCTTGTGTATTGGACTGTCACATATGAATTTATAGCTTTAGATCAGTTTGAGTTGCTGTGGTAACTTTTTAAACAAACAGAGGTGGCTTTTAATCTAGTAATAAGTCATTAATAAGTAATTATGGTAATTCCGTATGTCAAGTTTGAGGATGTCTCTCATACTTGCTTATTCCTCATGGCAACATTCTTCGGGCCATGTGTGTGAGACAGCCTCCAATAAGACCGCTGCTGAGAAGTGTTTAAGCAAACAGATATCAGTGGCTGCCCTTAACATACCAGAATGTTTCTCTCCTTCTTTCTCAAACAGAGCTACATCCTGATGCATTTACAAGTAATCATTTTCCTGAATGTAACTATAAGTTACATAGGTTCTCTTTCCTTTTCTGGAAAGCTTTTTAAATATACAAGTTAATAGCTGTGTTGTGTCTCAGAGTAAGAGGGTTTGCAATAAAAACAATTCAGTGCAACCTTTATGGAAAACAGTATGGAGATTCCTCAAAGAACTAAGTAGACCTACCATTTGATCCAGCAATCCCACTACTGGGTATTTACTTACCCAAAGGAAAAAAAGTCATTTTTATCAAAATAACATTTGTATGAGAATGTTTATTACAGCACAATTCAGGTTGAGTAAGATGAGTAAATAATTGATATCTAGAAATTTGAAATACTGACAAGTGGGTACAACATTTAATTTCTTAATTAAGAAATTAATAACTTGGCCGGGCGCGGTGGCTCACGCCTTAATCCTAGCACTCTGGGAGGCCGAGGTGGGCGGATCGTTTGAGCTCAGGAGTTCGAGACCAGCCTGAGCGAGAGCGAGACCCCGTCTCTACCAAAAATAGAAAGAAACTAATTGGACAGCTAAAAATATATAGAAAAAATTAGCCGGGCATGGTGGCGCATGCCTGTAGTCCCAGCTACCCGGGAGACTGAGACAGAAGGATCACTTGAGCCCAGGAGTCTGAGGTTGCTGTGAGCTAGGCTGACGCCACGGCACTCACTCTAGCCCGGGCAACAGAGCGAGACTCTGTCTCAAAAAAAAAAAATAATAATAATAATAACTTGGAATTGTTATAAAATTGTGTAAATTGGAGCTACAGTTTTTATTTAGGGAATCAAATTTATTCTGTTTTTACTGAATACCAAGTAGGGGTACAAAAGAATTATCTACCATGGTGGAGAGAACTCTCTTGCTTGTCCCTTAAGATGGTTAGCATGTTAAATCGATATGCCTAAATGTTGAAGCAGAGTTGTTCAGCGTCTGGGACCCTGGAACAAAATAGAAAGCTCAGTCAACAGTTCGTTCCTCAGCTCCTATTTTGCATGGATTTGGGGATTAAATCTCTGTTGAGTTTGCCTCTGAGTAGAGAAATCATTTGGGGAATTCTGAAAGCCTAAATAGTTGGCATTTAGATTTCTTCTTCTTCTGGAGTGACTTTTGGGTAGAGATCCTGATGTCCTGTAGAAAGTTTTTGGAAGGATGTGCCCTTTAGTGAGGGCTTGCTTCACGATCTACCTCTTAGTGGGCCTGCTAGTGCTCTCGGTAGACTGGATTGTCCACTGGAGGGATGAATCCAAATCACTACTCCTGTGCTCTTTCTTGGCTGTTAACATGTATGACAATCGATGCAGTAGAGGAACTTGCCTATGTTGTCAAGCACCTAAGTTATCCTAAGACATACTCATTCTGAAGGCTAAACAGAAGAGATAAAATGAATGGCATTTTAAATATGACATTATGGTCACTCTCCCTAGAAGATTTGATTGACTGTGGATACCTTTATTTCTCAGTAAATAATACATAGATTTTCCTGTCCTAAACTTTATGATAATCTTGGGTTGTAATGTGGAGGAGTTTTTTCTTTCTCTTTAACCACTGCTTTCCTTAAAATCATTGCTTTTTAAAAAAAATAGTGTCTCAATGTGCTATTTTATAAAGCAACCTTTTAGACTCAGCTATTGAGAGCATCAAAAATAATTACCCAACCACTGCCCTGTCAAATATAATTTAAGAAAGCTCTCTTCTTCCCTGAAGAAAATGTAATTTGGTTTACTTCATTCCATCTGATTGGTTGCCTTGGTTTTCTTTACAATTAGAAAATAAAATATGTTTAGGTTAAAATAGTAAGTTATCTACAAGAAATTAGATTAGTTTTCTTTCTCTTCCTTGCTTTAGATGAAAAGATCATTGTAATAGAATGTTCAAGCTAGTCTTCTTTGCATATTTCATTTATTTCCCCACAAAATATTTATTAAAAATAAAGTAGCACTTGGCAAAGCCATTTCTCTTGGTGAAGACATGAGAACATCTATCTGAATAAGATATTCAAGATTTTGTGTGATCTTGAACAAGTAATTTCTTTTATCTAAATTTCATCTGAATATCGATAATCCTGTGGGATCCTTCCCTCCTTCTTCAGGGACTTTGAAGAGAAAATACTTCAGGCTGTATCAGGTCCTTTAAATTATTAGAAAAGTGATCAAAAAGAACCGAGGGTCTGTTTTCCTTTTGTTTAAAGTTATTTGTAATTTAATATCACCTTCAAAAAGAAATTTACTATAAAAAGTATGTGCCTTGTTATTTATTTATTTATGCAGTGGCTTTATGGGCCCTGTCTTTGTTCCTTAAAGGTAAATGCCATTGTTTTAAAATTTCTTTTTCTTTTAAAGACTGTGTGTATATCGAGAGTCGGAGGCCAAACACACCGTATTTCATCTGTAGCATTCAAGACTTCAAACTGGTAAGCATTTTTTAATGTGCCGTTCATTCTGCTGTGTGCCTTCCCCTTTCCAGTGTCAGCGCCTGGTGTATGCCTCTCCATCGCTATCGGCGTGCTCACCAGTTGACCTTCTCAGTGCCAACTGCCCTGTGGCCCTGGCATTGAAATAAGGCAGTTACTAGTTTCACCTTTTCAGTTTTATAGCGCTTACTGTTATAATGCTCATATTGTAAACAATGTTTCTGAAGTTTTTGTCCCTTTAGTAGCTGTTTTGACAATTTCAGAGATTCCCCTGAGTTTCTGAAGTAGTATGTTTTTTCTTAGCCATTGTTAAGAGCCTGAAGTAAAAATAAATTTAGCAATTGTTGATGAGTAGGAAAAATTATATAAATGGGCCAGAGAATAGTTTCTGGTGGAGAACTGTAGTTTCCTCTAATATTTTGGTCGGTATGGAGTGCATCCAGAACTGGTTTTTGGACCCTGCCAGGGGTAGAGGTTAAGAGAAGGAAGTCTGGCTTGGGCATGATATAGCTACTATACTTTCTTTCCAATTTTAGTATATGTACTGTTGAAGTGGGCACAAAGCTACTGTACTTTCTTATTAAAAACTTTTCCTGAGTACCTAAGTATTCATATTGCCCATTATGAAATCTCTTGATTTTAGACTAGTGGTTCCCACACTTTAGGCTTTGGATCCTTGGATGTCTGTAGAGTTGCAAAGGGCTGTAAATAAACATTCTCAGTCTTATATAAATAAATACATCTCACACATCTGTACAACCGGTTTTCAGGTGTATTAACATGCTGTTACGATTTTTAAAATTCACTTACATAAGAAGAGCACAGTTAAGAATCACTGTTTTTTATGTATTTTCCTCAAACAGTGACATGTGAAATACTAACAAAGTAGTATCATTTGGGAGTCTTTTGAACCATTTTGATCTTACAAAGGGATCCTTGTACTTGAAGATTGTGAACCACTGTCTGTATTCTTAGTACCTGGGTAGAGATGTGTATCAGTATCTTTGAATGCTCTTATTTCGAAACCTTTTTGTAACTTGACAATGTTTGCGTTCTGACGTTAATTGTATGTGATAGTTCAGTCTAAAGAATTGTAGTCTGAAAAGGTCTTTAACTCTGCATCTTCTTTGTTTCTTCTTATCATTTTTAATGACTCCAAACATCACATTAAAATATTCTGATTTAGCTGGTTTAAAAAATTGCATGTCATTTTCCTTTATTAAAAAGTCGTAGTTATTGCATGCTTACTGTTTTAAAAAGAAAGTCAAATGTAAAATTTACTTCTAAGATTTATTTATTCTTGGTAGGTTGCTTTTGCTTCCTTAGTTGCTTTGCAAGGTGGCCTTGCAGTTTTAATCTTGTAAATCAAATGCTTTCTATTCAGTTTTTATGTTGATATGAGTTTTTACCATTTTTAGAGATGTTTGCTATTTATTATATCTTTCCTTCTAAAGAATTTTTTTTTAATAGATACTGCACTGACACCTGAAATGTGGACAGTGGCCTTGTTTCCAGAAGAATTTTATTTTGGTAGTGGATGCTGCTGCTACTCTTTCCCTGCTCATTGTCTTTCTGTGTGATTATTTTACTACTTGGTTTGGTAAAAATACCAGTACACCATGGAAAATATATAGCTATGAAATAAAATTACAAAGATTTTTCCTTTTACCCATTAGATCCTGAACCCCTTTTGTACAATTTTTACACATTAGCAGGTGCCTTAATGTTTGAACAGTGTCTCTTATGAAATGCTGATTACAATGTGATAGTTGCTGTTTTGGGCAGAGGTTCCTGCTGAGTTACAGTAATTGCTCAGGGTATTAACAGCAATAAAAGCTGAAGCTTCTGTTGTCAGTATTGGTCTAGTATAGCACATTAAAGCTGTCTGCAAAAACAATGTGGGAAGTAGGGTGCAATATGTTTAGATATGTTTTTCTAAATCACACACTGCTATTTCTCATGTTTTTGTTTGAGGTTCTGTATTCAGCACATCCTCATAGTTGTATGAGAACAACAGAGATAATGAAATATTTGCTCCTGGAAGAAATGTAGTTATTCCCACCTTCTTCTTTTCCTGGTCTCTATACTTATTAGAAGATAACCAAATGGATGAAAATAATCAAAATGTTTTTTCCCTCCAGTTTACATAAGCTGTGAGGGGAAAAGATGAACAGAAGGCAGTATGCTTTGGTTCTCTGTAAGATTTTAAAAAGAAGAAATTGAATTTGGTTTTGCCCACAACAGATAACATGGCAAGTGGAGCAATGAAAAAAGAAAACAAAAACCCAATAGTTTTGAAATGTTGAGTAATTATGTATTTTATCTTTTTAGTTATCATAAAATAAAAAATTTGTTTGGGTTATAACTGAGAGATGTGTTTATAACATAAATGAGAATTAAGCACTTTACCATGGTGGATTTTTGAGTATAAGATATATTTGGGGGCTAAAAATAACTGAACGGATGCCCTTTATGGTACCTATTAGGTGTGATTACCGTGTTAAAGGCAACAAAAGTTAATGAGTTGAGAACTGGGCATGAGGAGACATTTACCAACAGTCACCAAGACTAGCATAATGCCAATTCATTGAACCGAGGGTCCCTGGGTAAAATTTTGCGAACTATTATAGTTCTATATGAGAGAAGAGGCATCTTTGTATTTTATGTGGGCACCTGTGTTGTCTTCTAGGGTCTGCTACTACATTCCTCTAGAATCTGGGTCCGTGGTGTAGAACATAGCTGCTTCTATGTCCTGGTCTGTGTCTGCTATCCTACCAAACTATTAAACAGTCTCCCCTTTCACTCTCAAAAATGTCCAGGTTTAGATGGTACGTCATCTTGCTTATGGCATAGGATCCATGGCCTCTGTTTTATTAATACATAACAATCAAAACACATATGGACGCCATCATCCTACACTGGTAGATAAATTTAGAACTCACACTTTCACAGAGGTAGATGGAGGTTATGATAGTACAAAGTAATTAAGTTCCTAATTGAGCTGAGGTTTTTAAAGGTAGCATTTTCAAGGGTAGTGAATTATGTGTTCTAGTAGGAAGCTTTCATGCTCTTAGGAAGTATTCATTTGATTTAGCTTATTTACATCGTGGGAGATCTAGTTTTGTTTGAATACATTGACCAAAGTATCTATGGAAAAAGTAGTCAAAAGCAAGGACTCATAAGAAAGGTAATGTGGAGTTATAGACAGCATATGCTTAGAAGGAGGAGAAAGAAGGATCATCAGTTAAATAAGGTAGCTTTACACCGTAGGTTTCTGAACTAAATAGTAAAATAGCTGGCAAAATCTTTATTTGGCTCTTTGAAAAAATAGTAATATGGAATGGCAGTCTGTGATCCTTATGGCTTGGCATGAAAAGATCAATTGAGCCAAATTTCTTTTTTCTTTTTTAGAATTTAGAGTTGGGAAACTGAGAGACTGAAGGCAGTTAGCAGAGAGGCAAAGCTGGAAGGATAAATCAAGAATTGCCTTAAAGTAGAGAACGAGGTTGGGGCAGGCATAGGCAAGCTGACGTGCAGGATAGGAAACCAGGAAAGGCAGAGAGGACTGGTGCAGCTGTGGGGAGAGCAGCAGACCCAAAGGAAGTGAGAGTGCCCTAGCTGTGTGTCCTCTACCCTTCTGAGGCCTGCGCTGATGCTCCTCCCACTGTTTTTCCCTCTGAGTTAAAGGCCTCTTTACTTGGGCTAGCTTGAGTGGATCTCAGTAACTGCACCTGAAAGGGCCTAGTATAACACATTCAATCCTTTCTTCTGCTGCCCTCCTATGGCCTTTATAGGTCACCGTGTGACTTAGTTTGCTTTGAGGGTTTTGTTCCTGAATGAGTCAGTATCACAAAGGAACATTGTATCAGAGTGCAATTAGGAATATTTTGGGCTATAAACAATGCCTCCCATAGGCATTTATTGAAAGCCTACTTTGTGTTCTTTGGTGAACTCAGCACCATGAAGAGGACTGAAGAAGTGTAAAATATTGTTCCTTCCCTCAGTGATCTTAGATTCTAATTGCAGAGACAACTTGTGGCATTAGGTGTCAGTCTTCTGTGGAGAACATTCTGAATAGGATTGATGAGGAGAAAGCCATTCACTTTTTGTTCTAAAAGAAAGATTTCTTTCTTTTACTAAAAACAACAACATCTCATTTTTTTATAGAAACCCAGGCATTAGGAAGCATAGTAGAGATAATTTGCTATCTAAAAATAATCATGGATTCTGAGAATGCTAACAAGATCACTGAGATTAGTAATTTTCATGCAGCATAACACCAAGGAGTTCCTTGTAGTAGTTCCTACCTAATTTTTTTATTTACAGATCAGTAATTGAAGCCATTCCTTTAATATTCTACATGGAAATTCTGTGTGGATTCCTGAGCTGCTGTCATTCATATGATAGAAGAAAACTTGCTTTTGGTTTCCTAGATTTATAATTGTAGATGTTTCAGCTCTTACTTATACCCAGTGAGTTTCCAGGTAGTATATGTAGCTATTACAAGTACTATTTTGTATTAATATCGTTGATTCAATTTGATTCCTTAATTGTTTTTTTAAAGCTGGGAAAATTGTCCTTAAAATTAAACTAGTATAGAGATTCCTTGGAGTTGGGGATATGTCGTTAGGGTTGTTATGTTGCTTCCAGTTGACTATTAGTTGAGCTTCACATATTGTTACCGCTTTGCATGGATGAGAATGCTATTCTATCATTTATGCCCCTGACAGCATACATTCTGAGTGCTGGTCGTGAATGTGGAATAGCTAAGGCTGCACCACTAGTTACCCTGGAGAAGGCGCATCTCCGTTACTGCTGTGAATGTGGAGGCCAAATTATTCATGATTTAATACCATATCCCTCTCATTGTTTCATTGCCAAGTGTGAGCAGCTGGAAGAAAAACATTTGGAATTTCTCTCTGATCTCTGGTCTGTACTCATAACCCTACTTCAAAAGCTGATTGCTACCCATCAACCTTTATTTATGCCTTCCCTGACAGCACAGCAGAAGAGAAGGCTGCAGAGAAATTAACTTCTGCTTAGGCTCTACTTACCATTGAAGTTTTCCCCCCTCCACCAAATTTGGTTCCTTAGAAGTGGATTAAAAGCAACAAGAAGCTATTTTTCTTTCTTTATAATGGAAACTTACTGAAGATGAGTAATTATATCTTCTTGTTTTTTTGTCAGAAACATAGGTAATGCTGGGAGATACAATCATGAAGAGACTTCATTAACGTGCACTCTTGTGCATGTATCCATGTGTACACACAGTGACTTAATTATCAAATTCATGCTTCTACACCACAATTTTTTAATCCCAGCTTGGCTATTGTGACCACTTAGCACAGAATGTGTGGTGTGTGGACGTTCAGGAAATGGGCATTCATTTACTAGCAGGTAAATCTTGTCCTAGAGCCCTTTTTTTTTGTGGGAGGTGGGCAGGAAATCCACGTAATTTGAACATGGCTATTTAGAATATGGGATATGTTATTCTGGGATTTAGATGAGGGGTGGTAGATTGCACAAGTTGAGAGCTTGTACTTTTTTCAGGTTGTCTGGGTTCACATCATCAGTCATCAGTTGCTGTCTTTCATGATGTTGGGCAAGACACTTAACCCTCGTAACTTCTCTTTGTTTACCTGTGAAGTTGGCATAGAAAGCACCTAGATTAAAAGGTCAAGCTATAAAGTGTCTACTGCCCTATAGAGTGACAATGATCGTGATGTTATTTAGTTGGCACACTAGGTTTACACTTTGTGAGGACAGACGAGATGTCTATTTTGTTCGCTGCTGTATACTGTATGCTAAGCTCATTGCCTGGCTGTAATGTCCACAGTAAATGTACATTAAATATTGAGTGAAATAACATTTCAGTGGAGAAAATTCACTGGATTGGTTTTTTAAACACCTTAATAGTAGTTTGAAATGCTGTATACATTAACTACAAACTAACTTGTCTGTTAAACATGCCAGAGAAGTCTGCTCACTTATGTTTGGTTAGACTGCAGTATGTATTGAAATAAGGAATTTAAATGAATGTAGCCAAAATCATAACGTTTCTTAGGCATCGTTGTATTCTGTTTTGAATTTTCTATATGACTGACTTTTAGTAAAGATAAATGAGGGCTTAGTGTATATATGAACATCCCAGAAAAGGGCAACTGTTACGAAAAATGCCTTATGGTATGATTTGTTCCTACGTGAAACAGTGATTGCTTTTCTGTTTTTGTTTTTAGCAGTCCCTCAAGTTAGGCCTGCAGAATTGAGTACTTCTTTCTATAGTTCCTTCTTCTCTTTACCCTCTTGGTTTATGCCCTATAAAAAGGTCAGTATCACCTTTGTGACTTGCGTGGAGTGTTGGATAATGAAGTAAAAACCTTAAAGTTTGCTTATGAAGTGGTTTCAGTATATAGCTATCATATACAAGGACTAAATGACCTTTTCACATATAAATTTGAAATTTATAATTTCATTTAATCCTTTAAGAGGCAAGAGGTAGGATGAAATTCCTTAGCCCTGAGGTTGATAGACACAGAGGAGGTGGTTGTTGGCTATCTATACGCAACTCCCCTACCCCAAATTATAGAGCAATGGTGTTGAAGGTTTTTTTGAGCCACCACATCCTTTGTGCATGCTGTGGTGTCAACTTATAAATAGACAGAGTAGTATTCACGTAAGTAGAAGTCAGAGTGAAACCTTGGGAATAAATAATCTCCGAACATCTTATTGGGCGCATTTATTTGGCTTCTTAGCAACCTGTTTTTACTCGTGGCTGACAGTCAGGGTAGACCACTTGGGATTTTAAGTTTTAATTGTTCATGTTTGCTGTGAGGTTGGATAATTCGTTTTCTTCTAATTTAATTGAGCTTTAGGACTCCATTTAAGTAACCATTGAAAAAGTTTTGTTTAATTATATGCATTTCTATAAAATACTTATCTAAAAATGTCATTTACTAGACTTATTATCTATACGTGAAATTTTTTCAGTGCAGAAAACTCTAGGTATTCTAATTTTTTTTTAAGGAGCTTAAAGTTTGAGGCAATCTGATATTCGTGGAGATCTGCTGTGCAAGAATATTGGTAAAGTCTTGTTCAAACTTGATTCTTTAGAACTGGAAAATTGTAATTCATATGTATATGTAGATATTTGTATTAAGAATCAATAGTCCAAGAAAAAGCTATTAGAAGTACTGAAAAAAATTAGGGAAACTGAGATAATATTGACTCTGATTTTGTATGTAAGAACAATGATATGTTTTGAAAAAATGCTTAAATTGTTTTAATAATTATTTGAACTATTTACATATTTAAAATAATGCCAAGTGCTTAGAAATGCTTTCCTAGGTTTTTTTTTTTTTTAAATTTAAAACTTGTTAATTTGAATGAATAAGTACTTGAGTGGTCTGGTTAATTGAATTCCCAGTGGAAAGAGATTAACCAGAAATCCATTTTTATTTTGATGCTTATGGCAAAAATACTGAACATACTGTGCATTCAAGTGCACAATTGAATCTTTGATTCGGAATTTGCAGTGCTGGTGGGGCAAGGAGAAAGGTGTGTGGTGAGAAGGTTATGGCTACTAACACTTGGTATCTGTATTGTCACTGAGTCCTTGGGTATCAGAGACTGACTGCACAGAAAGTGGACTGGATAGAGCCCAGGATGTACTCCGGATGGTAATCTTTTGAGAAAGAAAAGAAAAAAAAATGATCATGAGAAAACATCTCTATTATTAGCTTATTTTCCTATTTTCCTGGTATTTGTCTTTTAAAAGAGATTTTCAAAAAAATAAGAAGGAAGTATATTAAAATCTTGGTTTACTGAAAGTTGTTAGAGAGTGATTCTTTGCTTCTCAAAGGGAATTATATGTAACAGGACACTCTAATAATGATTTAATATTAAAAAGTTTATCTGTAATTTTAAAACAACTTTAAGAACAGAAGTTCTTATATAAGTATTTCTATTTTATGGATTTGTTTTTAGTTCATTTAAAATCACATAAAATTGGATTGGTTACTTTTTAAAAAATGTTATGTGCTCTCTAAAATATTTGAAAGGGAACATAATCAAACTATTATTTGAGGCATCTTTTTTGGTACTTGTAAGGACTGTGCTGGCTTTCAGAAGTTGCTCTCCAATCTTTTTTTTGTTGGTTTTAAATGTTTTCAAAGTTAATTTTAAAAAAAGCCATATATACTAAACTGATTTTGCCTATAAAAAGAAATAATGTCTCTCTTGAACTTTATGCTTTGTGCTTGTTCATTATACTTACCTAGTGGGCATTTTGAAAAAATTATAACTTATTTGAATGCTGTCTTTTTTTCCTCTGTTTTTAGGCCTTTGTCTGTTTTCCTTCCCTTCACCTTTACAAAATTAAACTTGAACTTTGAGAAAATGGCAGGGTCTTTCTCTGGCCACCCTAATGCCTTAACTATTTCCTTATTAAGTACGTGTCTTATGTCTCTAGCATCTCTCATTAGAAACTCTTCTGAAAGCTCAGTTTGTCCACTTGTGGTTCATTTTACTGTTGTGTTTATATGACACCATTGAGTTTTTTGTTGTTATTATAAGCAAAGCATGCCAGTGTTAACTGTGCTTTGGCACTGTGTCACATCTTAACTTGGTTATTTTGAGGGGCACACACCATACTGCTTTATGACAGGACTCAGATGAAAGTGTGGAGCCAGAAGGGTTATGTTTTTGCTCAAACTGAAATAAGGAAACAGCTTTGATTAATGCAGAAAGGTTAACTTTAGTGGTAGAACAAATTTTCTGAGTTCAGAGGCCATCTGCTAAAGGATTTTTGCAGATACCTGCTTGTGTGCTGAGTGCCCCTAATAACCAGGGTATGAGGAGGCATTGGGCACGTTAACTTAAAACTGTTTTCTTTTTTAGGTCCACAACTCCCAGGCCTGTTGCAGATCTCCAACTCCTGCTTTGTGTGACCCCCCAGCATGCTCTCTGCCGGTGGCATCACAGCCACCACAACATCTTTCTGAAGCCGGGAGAGGGCCTGTAGGGGTAAGGAGAATCCCGTTTTTAAAAGCTATCAGTATTTTATATCCCATAGGGTATAAAATAGGAATATTACCTCCCTCCCCAGAGCCCCTTTAAAAATGTGCTGTATTGTATGTGTTTTTAAAGGAGTAACAAGTACATGCACAGAGGAAGCCAAATACGGGACTTGCCTTACCCCTCTAGGACAGTTCCAGAAGTTAGCGGGGTTTGGTGGAAGGGTATTTTGGCACCAGCAGAGAGCATGCTGGGCTGCTGCAAGGAGCAGGAGCTGGCAATCAGCAGCGAGTATGGATGTTGGCAACTGAAATGGGGATTAAAGGGGGTAAGTTTGAGTCCAGTTGTGGAATGTGCATTTCCCCAGGCTCATTGGGACTCATGGCCCACCAATCTAAACTATTTTGGTTGCTGTCCTCTCAGGTGATGTTTTGTAGAATATTGCTCAGAAATAGTGAGGCTTTTCTGCAACACTAGATATAGAATAAGCACTTCAAAAGGCTTGGGATGGGGTGTAGCTATACTTCCCACAGCTCTACCCTGGTGATTCCTCTGTTACCTGGTGGTGATGTGGGACATCTGAGAGGCAGCACGATGAAGTGACCCCTTAGAACACAGGAGCCCCGCGCTGATGATCTAAAAGAGTTATTTCTGTGTAGCATATCTCCCCCTTTATGAAAGTACGTGTCTGTCTTCCTTCCTTTAGGAGGATTTAATGGTAACATTTTTCTGAAAGACAGATATTTATTGTTCTGGATGACTACTGGGTACCCAAGACTTCTGTTAGTCACTAAGGAAGTATAATTTTAGTACTAAAATCAGTGTAAAGAAGTGACTGTGGGTCACAATTCATACTGAATTAGAAAATAATACAAGAGAATAACTATCTCTCACACACACACATACACAATAAAGATGTCAATGTATGATGAATTGTTCAGTTGCAGTGTAAAATATTAATATCTTGGGACTAAGAAAAGAGAGTGCTCCAAATGGGCTGTAGCACTCAGGGAAGTTCTGTGAAGGTAGCTAAGTTTTGAGGAACTGGGTATGTTTTTGACATGTCAGTAAGGTATGCATAGGCAGAGTGGAGGAGCCTTCCTCTATAAGCAATGTAGGCAATGAGCCTGGCGAGTCTGGGAGTCGTGAGAAGATGACCCACAGGACGTCACTGAAGAGCACAGGTTAGTGGGTCTCGGGAGGCAGAGGTGGAGATATAAAATGGGACCAGATCATAGATGACCTGCAAGGTTAGACAAGTTAAGATTTTATGTGATAGACAGTAGAGGGCTTTTGCAAGCTGTTTTATTCCAGGCAAGCCAAGTTGCAAACCACTGCTTAAGAAGATTGGGCAGCAGTGTGCAATGGGGAAAGATAGTGGAAGTTCCAATTAGGAGGTTAGGGCTGTCATTCATGGGTAAGATGAAAAGGACCAAGATAGTGGCAATGGGATATTAGTAATAGTAACAAAATCAGGAGTAACTGTCACAATAACAATAGGATATTTATATAGTTGCTTGGGTAATTACTGAAAAATTAGACCAAAAAAGGGTTCACATTATGAAAGCCTTGGAATTCTTGAAATAATAGCCATTCACAGTGGAAGGTAGAACCCAGTGTAGTGGATAAAAGCCTGGTTTTAATCCCTGGAATGATATATTGACATCCTAAGGGACAAATTAGTAGACTCCCAGTTTGACTACCTACTTAGAAAGCTTCAGCCTTTACCAGTTACTATAGTGTTTCCATATGTAGCCAAGAAATGGGTTTTATCTTTCAGGCTGATACTTTCTTGTTTCATTCTTTAATCAATGTGGATGTCATTGTTAGACTGTTTTATTTATCACCATAGTCACTAACCAGGATCTGCTGAATGGATTATAAATTTTGCCCATAATAACATTGATTTTTAGTAAACTTTTTATATTGGAATTAGTGATGACTAGTATTTATTTTTTTGGCAATAAAAATATTTGTTTCCACCAAGGATTTAAATAAGTTCATGATTGGTGGAGCACTCAGATACATTATATGTAGGTTTAAGAAGAATTTGTAGTAAGACGATAAATCTTCTTTGAGTCAAGATGATGCTGCATAAAACTAACTGTATTGATTGTTCCTTAATGATGCTTCATGCTGCCAAAGTCATTTGAGCTGGATCTGAATTGGATCCAGTTGGCAAAACTCACCCCCATGTGTGGAGCTCTCATAAATTCTGCAGGCACACAGATCTAATACAGTGTAATGAGAGAGCTGCTGGGAGAAAAAATTGATTACAGGGTTGCAGACAATATCATTAACATTTCTTGCCATGGTACACCAGATGTCTTCCCTAATAGACGATTTTTGTTAATTTAGTTTTTATAGGATAGCATTGATTGCATCATAATTTAACTTTTTTGCATATTCAGGTATATGTGATATGTGTTTCTATGGTATTGAGGGAACAAACTCATCAGATTTAATTTCATAAATTCTGTTCATTTTTGTATTTGTGCTGGAGAAACAACATTTTTACTTATTACTGAGAATCTGTTAACTTGGATGTTTACCGTGTTCACTGGTGGTGGGAGGCGTGGGTGGTTGGGAGTAGTGGGGATGGTAAGAAAGCAAAGATAATGTTGCCCAGATCCTCCCTAGACTGGTCAGAGAGGATTCCACCCCTAGATGATTTAGGTAGAAGCTGCATGGCAGCATGAGGGAATCTCTAGCCGAAGTAGAAAAGCTGCAACTTTTCAAGGGGACTTAAAATGCACATTTATTTCCATTGTTATGGATGCGGCTGTGCAGGCCAGGGTTCTTGTTGGCTGCACCATCATCTTCCTCACTAGGAGATCAGGGGCTAGCTAGTAAGGGTTCCTAGTTATTTAGTGTTTTTACTCTTTTAGCCATATCTTTTTGTTTGTTTGACCTCTGTTCAGTGGCCAACACACATAATTAAGGCAGTATTATAATAGTGGTTTGAGCTATTTTATTTCAGTTATCATTATTTTTTTACTGTATTTTTGTTTTTGGTACATTTTCCTTTAGGGAACTTTTTTACTCTTGATATGTTTCTTTGTAACACAGGACACGTTAATTAACCTTTTTAACCCTTAGTTTTACCACTTATGGATATAATGCTACTATGTACATCAGATGGTTGTTGTGAAAATTAAATAATTCATTAAATTCCTTAGCATAGTACTTAGCATATAACAAGCATACATTAAGCATTATCTATTGTCACATAACACTTTTGATCTGTACAAATTCTGGTTTTAACTTAATTAGTTTTCTAGACATTCTTAATCTGAGGGCCATATGCCTCTGGTTGGTCTCTTTGAGTTTAAAAGGGTCTGTGAACTTCCTGAAATTGCTTGCAAAGTCTTATATGTATGTGCATTTTTCTGGAAAGAGGATCTGTACTTTTGACTATGGATGCTTATCAGTAGATTCCTAAGGTAATGAAAATAATTTTAAAATTAAGATTAAAAACTGCTGCTCTGGAAAGGTTCTGCAGTGGGTCATTTAAAACCTCATATCAGCTTGCTGTTTGTTAAGGAAATAAACTAACATTGAGCATTTACTTTGTACCAGGGCACTGCTTCCCTTTGCACATGGTGTAACGTATTTACTCTCCACACAGTCTGTGATGTTTATTTCATTTGCCAGACAAGAAAACTTTAGGTTCACATTTGCATAAAATTCTTGCCTTTAGTGAGTGACAGGACTGAGGCTTACATCTGGGGAACTCCCCCTAACCTGGATCCTCTTCCTTGTCCTCTTGGTTGACTGCTGTGATTCCTGGGCCATCCCTGCCGTGATGCCCACCTTGGCTGCCACTTCACTAGAGAGTTTGAGCTAACATGCGGTTCATTCACTTGGAAGAGTAGATGGCTTCTGCCACTGAGAGTTACACAGGCTGGCCCTTATGCTGAATAAATGGATAGTGGTATTAGTAGTGTGGTGTGAAAACCCTTTTTAAGTGTCAGCAAATTTTGTTTTCCTGTTAGCAATGGTGGTGGTTATATCTTTAGTGTCCTTTTGTTTTAAAAATGCATAACCCACGGCTACCATGTCTTCCCTTTTCATTCATCTTAATAGCATCTATATATATTTGAAAAATATTTTGTAAATATTTGCTCTTTTGATGATGGGGGAGGGATTCAGGTAAAACTTTGGATTTATTAATTTGGGCTTTGCATATTTCTTGGAGTAAATCCACTCCACCCATCTAGACAATCCTCCTTCAGTTATGGGGTAGGAAGCTGGTGCACACTGGCAGGGATTCACTTTACGCAAGTCCATGTTTAGTAGGGGACTGTTTAGGCCTGAAGCCTCATCTCGTGTATGTTAGGTTGGTGTCTTTGCACTGCCCCATGCAACCTTCCTTGACCCATAAGATATATTCTTAAAGTTGTTCCTGCAGCACACCGTTTACTTCAAGGGCCCCAAATGCTTCGCTTAATATCTAGTTTAAGTGATTGTGACTACATGTCAAATCAGTGTTAAAACAGTATAATGTTTTGCACAAGTAAGGCATTTATTGTTAGTTAAGTATCATTTTTAACACTAGTACTTTTCATACTTGAGACTTTGGTATCATTTAATAATTAAAAATGAAAATGTGTTATGAAATGCCATTTTAGAAGTGAAGCTGATTGTATTTATCTACTTGTTGCTTAGGGAGAACTCTAATCTGGTTTCTTGTTTAGCCTTGCAGGAGTTTTTGAGGCTGTGTTGCTTTTACTTACTTACTGTGGCTTTCCCACTTGATATTAAGTATGCCAAAAATAACCATTTAGAAAGATCATGAGAGATTCTACCTTTTATATTTGACTATAGTAAAAGGTATTAAAATGGCTGGAGTTTTAGAAGAATTGCTAATACAAATGCTGGGATTAATCCAGCTAACCTAAATGAAGGGTGATTACTAGCTGTTGAATTTTAATGTAAAAAATTGTAAAAGTTCTTAAAACACTTGACTGACCTGTAATGCAAAGGCCAACTGAGATCAGTGTCAGAGAACATGGACCCGTGCTTTCAGATCAATTCCTTTCACCTGGAGCAGTTTTTATGCACTGCTTCCCCATAAAAGCTACTTGTCAGATAATTTGGTCTTAAGGCTATCTTTTCGTCATGTTCATCTCCTTTTTTCCAAAAGGAGGCATCAAGCCACATTTTCAGAACACAGATTTCAATAACTATACGCTTTTATAACTGGCTACGATTTAAGCGGGCTTTTTGTTACCATAGATATATTTTAGATTTGATGATCCTTTGCCAGTTTTATTGAGCTTCCTGTTCTTTCAGGGGTAGTGCATTGCTCCTTTTTACTTACAGGAACTGTTAGGCCTTTCAGCCCTGCCTTATTTGGGGTGTTTTGTACTATTACACTGAAAAATAACTAAATAAATACATGGAGTTTCCAGGCTTTACAAGTTCTCCAGAATTAGTTTTACCAATAGAATGCCAAAGACATTTTAAACCACAGAAGTAAGCATGCAATTTTATTTAGCCTGACTTTGTTTTTAGCATTACCCTTCACTTTAGGATGTCATAGTATATACTTTTAATGGCAATATCTTCTATTCATATCAAGGCCTTCAATGCTTTCCCAAGGATACCAGATTTTTCTGAAGAATGAAGTTTTAAGTGATTCACCTAAATTTAATCTTCTTTCAAAGTCTGCAGAAATTATTGTGCCTCATGTCTGAAAGTTGGCATTTTCTGTTCTTTGATCTCATGTTGTACAATCTGGTTGAATATCAGGTATTTGCCCCACCCTAAAATGAATGTATTTTTTCCCTTTTATCCCAAAATATATTCTCTAAATGAAAATGTAGGACTAGAAAATCTTATATTTTCAGTCTGTGCATAGCTTTTGTGTCCATTTTTAGGAACTGGCAACCCATTTTCAAGATATATGTTGTATAAAAGGGACAGAAATTTGTATATTTCCATCTTTTTGGCAGATTTAAAGTTACTCTATTCCTCCTACTTTTGGGCTTATCCCTTCTTATCCCATTGAAATTCTCATGATGGAAGGAAAAAGACTTGCCAGCTTGATTAGAGCTTGATTAAAGCTTGATGGCCAAAGTAATCAAACCGTTTGTGAAAAGAGATTGAAACTGCTTAAAGGTTAAATTTTTCTCTAGAGCATCCCGAATATTTATTCCTTGGTAATTTTTAAAGTATGTATATTAGTACTCCTACCCATTAGTAAATTTCAGTTATAGCTTTTTTCCCTTTCCCTTAATTTCCTGGATATGGATTGGGAAAATTTTTAAAATTTAAAATCTGTCTTGAAATTTTCAAGGTGACATCCAGGTAGATGTAAAAGTGGGTAGAATTCTTAAATCTTGAAAATAGAAATTTGTATTAGAAATGTAGCTTGTCCAGGTGTAGTCCTAGTACTTTGGCAGGCCAGGATTTTGAGACCAGCTTGAGTAAGAGCAAGACCCTGTCTCTACAAAAAATAGAAAAATTAGCTAGGTGTGGTGGCACGTGCCTACTACACGTCCCAGCTACTGGGGAGGCTAAGGCGAGAGGATCACTTGAGCCCAGGAGTTTGAGGTTGTAGTGAGCTATGATGACACCACTCCACTGTAGCCTGGGCGACTGGACTAGACCGACTAGACAAAACTAGACCCCGTCTTAAAAAAAAAAAAAAAAAAAATATGTCTGTGTGTATATGTATGTGTGTGTATGTATAGCTTGATAATTAAGATTAGTAAAAGCCCTTTGTAGAGGAATTTCATAATATCCATGTTACCTGTATGTGTGAATACTGAAAGGTCACTCAGGGCCACTTTACATCAGATTTTGTAGGATAAAGAATATAGGCCTGACTTTTCCTTATTGATCATTGAGTAGAAAAGATGTTTTAGCGTAACTGATCTCTCTCGTGTCAGCAGATGTTGCTGAATTACTTTTAATCTCTAGTTCCAACTATATTATGTTGTACTTGGCTGGGAAATAGTTTAATATAGCTTCACCTATGTAATGTAAAGATTTGGTATTTAATGCTTCAATTCCTCCTGCCAATAATATAAATCAATCTACTTTATCACTTGCTGTTGGTTACCTATTTAAAATAAGTTGGGAAAGAATTGATATGACCTGTTTTTAAAGAGAATAGTAGTAGGCTGGGTACCGTGGCTCATACCTGTAATCCCAGCACTTTCAGAGGCCAAGGTGAAGGGGATTGCTGGGGTCTAGGAGTTTGAGACCAGCCTGGGTAACATGGTAAGACCCTGTCTCTACAAAAAATAAAAAATAAAAAAAGAGAGAATAGCAGTAGTAGACTTTTCTTACTGAAATTATTTTGAGACATTGTATTGACTGACTGTTAAAAGGAAGTCTGTGAAAAAATTGTAGATTTCCTGGTACAACTTCACATTGATCCGTTAGGATTACAAAAAATTATCCACTATCCAACTTTCTTGAGATTTTTCTTTGTTTAGTAAGATAAACCTCAATTCTGAGCTTCACAGATTTTCTGGAAGGAAGCACTATTTGAACTCTGTGTTGCAGTTTAGCATAGAAGTGAGTGTTTTCTGTTGTAATAGAGAAGTTTAGAAATTTTTGTGTGATCAGTTGTTTAGACCTCAGAATGCATTTCTCCGTAAACATATTATGGAGGTTTTGGGGCCAGTTTGTAAATGGTAATTTGAGCTTCTAATATAGCAAAATGCAGAAAGACTCTGACCTCCCTAACCCCATCTTACTGATATATTAAATTTTATTTCTTTTATTTCTTTTTTCTTTTTGCCCCTTGCCTTGCTGTGGCCTGGGACCTCCTTTCCTCCCACAACAAAACAAAATTGAAAACCACCCAACCTGCTCTGTTGCGATGGTGCATTCTGCCTCTCTACCCTCTGTCTCAGAGACCTGGTTCTGTTCTTGTTGGTGTCTCATCCTTTACTATTTCCTATCCCACTTTTACCTTTTAACACATCTCAGCCTGTTTTCCATTCTTTTTCTGTTTTGTTTTTAACTTTTTATTTGAAAATAATTTCAAACTCACAGAGAAGTTGAAAGAATAGTACAAAGCTGCCTATATGCTCTCCCCCCAGATCATGGAGGTAGTTAAAAGTCCACGCACTTTTACTGTTAAAATCATAGTATTGGTTTGAATCACGTTGGCAACATTTACTGGTTGTGTGATCAGGTGACTTAATCTCTCTGAGCCTCAGTTTCTTTGCATGTAAAACCAGAATACTGATTCAAGAGTTCTGGAGTCAGGCCCAGGAGTCCATATGCCTTCCAGGTGCTTCCCAGGGGATTCTGTTGGGCAGCCATTGTTAGCAAACTGCGAAAGAGGATCTGATCTTATCCTTCGCTGGTTGTGTAGAACTTCTGATGCAGTTTCAGGACCTCTTACATTTCTCAAACCTGAGTATACTATGGACTCAAAGAAAATTGTTTTTGTGCTTCTTTTTTATTACTTAATTTCCTACCTTCCCCAGTACACAAATTAGGGATAATATGTGTGCTTATATCCCTAATGCAGCTAAAATAGGCCGTTTGTAAATTAATTTCAAACCAAACTATGAAACCAATAAAATTCTAAGTACAACATTAATTTAATAAACTGGGAGATGATGTTTTTCTGAAATAAAATAGCCACTTGTGACATAACTTTGTTACTGATAACATATGTCCCAGGTTATTCAAGGTTGGGGTGGTGTATGGCATGTGTAGGCTATTTGATTCCTTGTGATGACTTAATTTTTCTATTGCTTTTTGTTATTTTGGTTATCATCACTGAGAAAACTCTATCCGTATAAGTATAGCTTGCCATGAAGTGACTTTGCCTTTACCTCGCACAAATGTGCCAGTGGGATATTGGGTTCATCTTACTTATTTACCAGCCTGTGATAATTATAGTAGTACTACTTAGTTATTTGATTATATGTGAACTTGAAATCTTGCAGCTCTGTTAATAAAGTTGTAAAATGTTTAATCTGGAAAATGAATATGTTAAAATTTTTAAGATACTCATTGAAATGAAGATAAAAATTACCTTCTCCCCTCTCCTGTTACCCCTCCTCTCCCCTTCTCCCACCTCCTGTTACCCACCAGTTCAACCTTCCAGTCTCTTGCTCCTCTCTAGTAGATGCTGTCGCCAAGAGCCCCCCACACCATGCCTGTATATGTCCGTCCTCTTGGCCAGATTGAGGGAAGGGCCGTCTTTTATCCATCTTTCTGTTTACAGTGCCTAGTACAGTTCCTGGCTCTGAGAAGTTGCTCCTTAACCATTGAATTAATAAT
This sequence comes from Propithecus coquereli, assembly GCF_000956105.1. Lineage (NCBI taxonomy): Eukaryota > Metazoa > Chordata > Mammalia > Primates > Indriidae > Propithecus > Propithecus coquereli. Next base: position 7,460,521 of record NW_012153840.1, read on the forward strand.
TTGTTTTATTTACAAGACAGAAAAAGGCACATTGATTATATTTTTTAAAATCAAGTAAAGAGGGATTTTTTTTTAAAAGGAATACATTAAATGCATGGGACCATTAGCACCTAGTACAGCGTTTAACACTGTCAAGAGAAAAATTGGCAAATACCAGCCAGAAAAACCTGTGTATAAGCTTATTTTTTTAAAGGAAGTGACTGGTAAATCTCTCTCCACCTTGCCTTCCACCTCCCCTTCCACCTCCCATGTAAAGGAGAGGAGCATGGAACCAAGAGACTATCCTGGCTATAGTTTTAGCTAGTGGACATCAGTGTTGCTCATGTTTACTTTTTTTTCCCTGAACTATTGGAATTCTTATGGACTTGTGTGACTCATAAAACATAAACATATACATGCATATAAATTTTCTAGCTAACATAGCATGAGGCTGTTATGTTTTGCTTTTCATTTCTTTATTTTATGTCTGGCCCATAGTGCTGATTTTTTGGCCTTTTGAGTTTTTATTATAGAGAAGCTTGCTGTGCTTTTACAATGGATAAGTAATTGGTTGCCACACAAGAGGGATGGCCTTTCATTGTGAGACTGCTGCCTTTGGTTGCGCCCTAGAGACAGGGAAGTTTCTCCTAGATGCCTGACTCCATGTGCTGCTGCACTGCCCCAGGGCCTTGTAATAATGTATAGTTTGGATGGAGAGGCAAAGGACCTAAGAAGGCCGCTATCAAATGCCTTTGGTGCTCTGTAATAGAAAGCCCTATAATAAAAGATGTGTGTGGTGACCTTGGACATGAAGGTACTTGGATTAAGGTTCCTTGATCCAAAGGATCATGGAAGGATGTTTGGGAATAGCATCTCAAGGCAAAGTAGCAGCAGACGCGATTGCTCCCCCTTCCACTGTCGTACAGTCTATGGGAGTGTAGAGCTAATTGTCCACAGTGAAAAAGTGAGAGTTAAATACAGGAGTGAAGTTTTAGGGTCGTTTAACTGGTGTGGGATGCTGGGATGCAGTTTGCTTTGTACTTGAATCAGAACTATCGGCTTGTTTTAAGTCTAAACTTTTTTTTGTTTTGGTTATTTTTCTAGTATTTAAAGATACAGGAATATTCTTGAATTAGTGTTACTGCTAAATTTAATACTTGGTTGATTTTCCCTGAATGTTGGGGACTTTCTGACCTTCCTCTGTTGGAATGGGGAAATAGTGATACCGCTTCTCCTTGGTTTTTCCTTTTGTTAGTAGCATTGTTTTGGATATATTAAAAATATCCACAGATGTCCAGAGATTGGCACAGTTGCCATTATGATTATCATTCAGCTTTTAAGATATTGAGCAGATTTGTTAACAAACAATTTGAAAATGCACAAAAATATCTGATGCATTGTTGAAATTTTTAAAAAGAAAAACAGCTGGCAAATAATTGACAGATGTGTTTAATCTGTCGGACTTCAAATGCTGCTGTGGTTACTGTGGGTTAAGTAGGGAAGGCACATCCGTGAGACCAGGGGTTCTTTGGAAATGGATGAGGAATGACAGAGAATCCTAGGTGACAGTTTAAGGATTGCATGGCAGGAAAGGCACTGTGATTAAATTCCCTGATGTTGTCACTGAGCTGTAAGGCTAAAGATAACACTCTCTCCTTCTGCTGAAAACAAGAATCAATACTTACTCCTTGATGGGCTAAATTATTAAAAAGAGCCCTTCTTACAATGTTTCATTATCTGGGATTTGCCTCGGCTGGTGATTTGTCGGAGGCATAGGGAGATTTGTGAGGCATTTTGTATTAAAATTAGTAGGCTGGTGAATCCCTTTAGATAATTCCCTTCCATTTTACAATGCTCTTGAATATATTTGTGATTTATTTCTGCCAAAATGGCTTTGTGTTTTTTGGAATTATTAAACAGAGGGTTGGGCACATATACACATTTTTTTTCTCACCTTGCTTGTCTCTGTTCTCTCTCTTTTGTAGCTGTGGGCACGTAGTTAACAGATTACTTTAGTGTTGGCCTTGGCGAACATCGAATGTATTTGGCCTGTTACATTGACCTGATGCATTGATTAACATACATTGAGCTTTATATTCCTCCCTTCTGAAGGAAGTTATACAAGAATTTGGGCTTGCTTTTGTTTTGTAGCTTTTAACCGTGGCAGGGTTGGGTTGTTAATTTGTTAGGTGGCTGGTAGGATTTCAGCTAACAGATTGAAAAAGAAAAGCAGCCCATCCTGTGAGCCTCAGGGAGGGAAAAAAGAAACTACCATTTGTTATTTGAGTGCTGGTGGTGTAACTCATCCATTATAATGTGAAGGCTTGGGAGTGGAGAGAAGGAAGAGCCTTCAGGGGTAGTCCTTTGCCACTGTCCCCCAGCTGGGAGGAGTTATGTGGATGCACTGTGATGTGGAATCCTAATTGGACCTGTCAGTTGGAAGGGCACAATTGGAATCAACTGGGTGAAGTTCGAGGCCTTCTGCCCTTCTATGGTCTGTGCAGAGAGAAGATTTTCTACTTCAGTGTTTCAGAATTGGTGTGATATATTCTTTTGGTGGCAACAGTACTGTCAAGTTGGATTTTTAAATTTAGCCTCAGGAAGAGCCTGGTTAGCTGGACAAAGCCAGAAGATGTTGGTCTCTATCAAAACCATGAGGTGAGGCTAAAGAACAGTGTAAAATCACATTTCTGCTTCCCCTGGAAAACTGATCAGATTTAAAAATCCCTTTTCTAGTGTGGAGGGGAGAGGGTTAAGAGGGAAGGGAGACTAATGAAGAAAGCCAGAAAGAGAAGTCTTTGAAATCCAAGTGGTCAACTTCTAGTAGTAGAGCACTGGAAGTGGTTTCTGTGTGTGGAGTCCAGCCCTGGTGGGTGCCCAGCTGGCATGACGAGGCTATGGCGTGTGGGGGGGTTCTCCTGGGGGAACAGACTTAGGCTGGGTTCCTGTGTGATGGTGGGTGGATAGAGCTGTGCTGCTTTAGAGCCATGCATCCCGCCCAGCTCCCAGCTGCATGGTGTGGCTTATGCTGGAGGGCCAGGAATGCCCATCATGTGCCACCTGTCACCTGCTGAGAGCAGCCCTGTCTTCCCACAGATAGTTAACTACTTTCTCCTCAGTGCTTCACATCCCACCCCGCTCCTTTGTTCTTTTTTGTTGTGCTGCTTTTTGCAGGGTTTTCTGAGTTGTTTGTTTCCTGTTTCCCCCACCAAATTTACAGCTCCTGCATTGCTGTCTGGTCCATTATGATTGAGTTTGTAAGTAAAGGGCATAGGTTTGTCTGGAAGCAGTATGGCAGGCTGGTTTGCTGTACGCTTTATAATCCCAATGAAAAAGGCTTTTAGAACACACACGTGTCCTGTCACAATAATTTGGAGAACACACCTAATATTTTCAACTTGTTTTATTAAGCTGCCTTGAGTGCAGTTGGAATTCTTTGGAACACATGTTGTCCGTTTTATATTTTGGGGAGAAAGACAGAATGGTTGAGACCTGGACAGCCATTGGTCTTATTTCCTTCTTGAATAAAATTCACCTTCCTGCTATTTCTTTTCTTTTCTTTTTTTTTTTTTTT
>NW_012153840.1:7464515-7469462 GCF_000956105.1 Propithecus coquereli
AAAAATCCAGTGAAATATTTATTTAAAAAAATTACTTGAGACTCCCTTGCTTTATAGACTTGATTATTGTCTAGATCAGATGTGGTGTCCTGTATGTGCACTTTAGTATATAACACGGCTCTGATGTGATTGAGGAAGCTTGTGCTGCAGACACTACGCTGTCCCTGTGACAGCGACCGTATGACAGGAGTTTCTTAGCTGTGTTACAGGATAAGTTCTTTTCTCTCTAAATGCCTTATTCATGGAATTCTAATACTCATTCTCACCGTTTTCCAGCCCTGTAGATTTTTTTCTTCCCATTGACTTATCCTTTGGGTTATCATTTTGGAGACCTGGTTTAACAAGAGGCAGCATGAATTGCTTTGAGAATCCAGGTCTATTTAAAAAATTAGCATTAGTACAAATTAAATGATTAAACACTAGCTATTTTAACTACTAATGAGAGGTGAAACCCAGTTAACTTTGCCTTTTATTGGCTCATGCCATGGGCATATGTCATTTTTTATTAGTGCTTTTGACCTTTAGGATTATTGAAGATGAAATTTCTCTCAGGTCACTGGGGGGGTGGTACTTGAGCACTGTCAGGGATTCTGTGTCAGCGTTGTTTCCAAAGATAGGTCACACTGTATCATACATCTCTTAAGTTAATTCATTAGAGAAATTTGTTTTCTTACTAAATCTGGGTTTCTCTGTAAGGGAAATTAAAATATCAGAGCAGTTCACTGGATTTTTATGTCATATTTTGACTTGTGTCTGGCAGACTGGTTGGAGACGTTTTGTATTTTATTTGGGTCAGCTTTTTTCTAGGCAAATCTTATATTATGATCTAAGAATACATATATACACCCCCCACCCCAAAGTTCTTATGAGACAGAAGGCTCATCCTACCAGTCTGTAGAGGAGAGCCATCTTATTTTGTGTTACTGCTCAGCCAACTGATGAGTAACATTGTTACTTATTGACAGTTGCTTTTTGCACCCAGGGACAGAATGTTTTTCCTATTAAGGACCAGATAGTAGATGTTTTCAGCTTTATTTTCTCTGTGGCAACTACCCAAGAGGGCCATAGACAACCTATAAACAAATGAACATGACTGACTGCATGGCTGTGTTCCAGTAGAAATTTGTTTACACAAATAGGTGGTGGCCTTGGATATGCCTGGTGGGCCTGTACTTTGCTGACCCCTGAGCTAGCATAAACTGCTGGGGATTAGTCCTGAAGAAGTCATTCCAAGTCCTTTCCGTCTTCGCTATGGCCTCATGCCTACCTAAGGGTTGAGTGTGGTTTGGAGAGTTAGTGGGGAGTTGCTCTTTTTCTTTCCTGTGTTATTTTGAGCTGATAAATCCTTATTTTATGTCTATATCTAACCTACAGCTCTCACCACCCCCTCCACCTTTGTTTTTGTATGGTGCCCTAGTAGATAGGTATTCCTTGTAAGAACTCATTCTCACTAATGAGCCTTGAGGATTTTTAATAGCATGTTTAGATACTAGGAGCCATTAAATATGCTTTTTTTAGCTTGTTTTTTTCTTTGACAGCTTATTTCTGTAGGGAAAATATGAAAGGTTAAATGTGCATAATAAAATACATTAAAGGTTATGTTGTAATTTTTCTTGTGTTTTTTTTTAATGTAACAAAATATTCAGGACAATAGAAGAGCTTTTTATTTGCATTTAATGAAATGTATGCCTTTTCTGTTTAGTTTAGTATTTAATTGATAAGTATTGATACGGGCAAATAATTTAGCATTTTTTTCAGATGAAATATAATTTTTGATACCCATGTAAGTGAAGAAAATTTGCCAAAGAACAATTAGTCCACAGCTGACATGACCAATCCAGACAAGCAGCTTTTTTTTTTTTTTTTTTTTTGAGACAGAGTCTCACTGTGTTGCCCGGGCTAGAGTGCCGTGGCGTCAGCCTAGCTCACAGCAACCTCAAACTCCTGGGCTCAAGTGATCCTCCTGCCTCAGCCTCCCGAGTAGCTGGGACTACAGGCATGCGCCACCATGCTCGGCTAATTTTTTTCTATGTATTTTTAGTTGTCCAATTAATTTCTTTCTAATTTTAGTAGAGGCGGGGTCCCGCTCTTGCTCAGGCTGGTTTCGAACTCCTGAGCTCAAACAATCCGCCCGCCTCAGCCTCCTGGAGAGCTAGGATTACAGGCGTGAGCCACCGCGCCCAGCCTAGACAAGCAGCTTTTTGATAATAGGCTTTTTGCTCACAGGGTCCTCCTGGTACGTGAGGGGGATGTTGTGTGCCAGCCTCACTTCCCCACTGAAAAAATGGCTCAGAACTCAGCAGATTAGCATTGGTTATCAGAAGTCTTATTTATGTTATTAACTATGACATAATTATCCAAATTGTTTTTAAGACACAAAATTACTTACTGACAGATTATATGTATCTAGATCTGATCTTAGTGTTCCAGGTTTTATTTGAGATTACAGTTTGAGGGTTGTGTCATAACCTAAACTGATTTGATATCTGTTATATGCTCTTAGTTCAGTTGCGTCATTGCTGGCTAAATTTTTGTAAAAATTGTCTATGATTTCTGCCCCTCTGTCTCCTTTCACAAATGCTTTGTTTCCACTGTAAAATGGAGTAGACTCTCAGTGTAGCCATTAAATCTGATTTTATCTTTACTAGTTGACCGTGGCATTTTTGTTATATCTTTCTACCCAGTGGCATACACACTTTATGTAATTTGTTGTAAGAACACACCTCTGATCATTTATATTTTATGTAGATTGTGATAAGGTAATTTCACTTCTTAGAGGGATAGATTGTTCTTGTGGAAAGAGTACCCAGCTGGCTTCTGTTTTCAGTTCTGTACTGTCTAGCTGTATTACTGTAGACAAGCTATTTAATCTTTTAGGACATTAGTTTCCATAGCTGTCAAATTGAGATAATGCTCATCCTGCTTACTTCATAGGGCATTCTCATGTGAGAATAAAAAGTGGTTAATTAAAAAATTTGCAGTGGTATACAAATGTAGGAGTATCAGTTCTTGTTAGGATTGACTATACAAAAATAATACCCCAAATCACAGTGGTTTAAGATAATGTCTGTGTTCTCATATAAAACAAGGTGTTTTCCAGGGTGTGCAACCCAGGGTTGGTAGAAAGACCCAGTCTTCAGGTGTGTAGTCTCCTGCTGTCTGCTTAGTGCCCTCAGCTCATGGATGGATGGCTTCCTTTTCTAGGTCTTATGGCCCCAGATGGCCTCTGTAGCTGCAGCCCCCAGGTCCATGCTCTAGACCAGAGTTACTCATGTCACTACAGTGAACTGAACTGTTTGTTACCATTCTACCAGGAGATAAGTATGGAAACTGAAAGTAACTGTTTAGAAGGTTTTATAGGTATTTGACATTGCCACGGCATTTTAATTGTGTTTTATGAAAGCATTGCTCTGTAGTGGATTGGGGGACACCGGTCCTGTATCCGAGCCCAGCAGCTTAAGGAGGGACACACAGGCAGAAGCCAAGACAGGCTGGTCCAGAGCTTTTCTGTATCCCTGCCTAATACCTCGTTGTCTTCAAGTGAGGTGGAGGAGTTGTTTTTGGGTGTGTTCCAGTAATAGAGGAGCTCTATTATTAGGGAAAATGGGAAGAGTGGAAGTAGGCAGCTAGCAGTCTGTGCTATATGTAGTCCGACATGTCTGCTACCTGTCAGCACCATTCAGTATAGAATCAGTTCCCCATATACAGCCTGGTTCCCGAGTAGTTAATTACCCCAAGGTTACAGCCATTTCTTGGGATCAGGAGAACCATTGCATATCTCAGATGAAAAAACATACTAAGAACACCAAAAGCAGAGTAGAATGATGTAAGAGATTGTAGGGTTATTGTTTGTAGAAAAGAATATTTCAGCAGATTTTCTTACATATTTATATTTTAATGACTTAGAACTAAATATATGAATTGAATTAGAGTTCATCCTCTTAAACTAATGTGGAAGTAAAATTCTGCAAAGGTGACCTTAGAAAGGTACTTTTTTTTACTGGTTTGGAATTGGCGTGAACCTCTTATGTCTTGCATGTAAACGCATTTAGGGTGGAAGTCGTAAAGGGGGTTTTTAAAGACAAGTTTGTAAGAATGAAGTGGCTTGTGATTTAGTTCAATTTTGCTTGTGTTTTCAAATCTTTATTTCTTTCTTTGTTCCTTTGAGAAGGGAATTACTATAAAATGTCTTTACTATGAATGTAATACTTCACATTGGCATTGCAGTATTTTTTCCTACTATGAAAACCTTTGTTTCCTTCCAGTGTGTTAAGCCAAAGTTTATTAAACCCTCACATTAGGTGGTGTTTGGTACTAGGCATCTTTAGGGGAAGGGATTAAAAAAAGATAATAGCTGCATCTTTAAGAGAGGATTCAAGTTCTTGCCCTCACCATGTGCGAGTGTTTGTGGGAGGTGCAGGGCATAAGCAGACATCCTTAAAGTAGCTAGAAAGCCGTGTATTTGCCATAGTAGGTGTGCGTCGCACAGGAGGCACAAGGCGATGGAACCTGTCCATTGGTAAGGTGGAGGAGGAGAATTTGGAGTGAATTTGCAGTTGTCTTAGCACATGTGGGGGAGTGGGAGGGAGAGGACAGTGGGTTCTAGGTGTAGAAACTAGTATCCCTAACTCATCTTGGTTTAGCATGGTGTTTGTCCTCTGTTGTTCTCAGCATATGGATAATTTTTGTCATAGTGACTGCATTTGGAGCGTGGGAAGATGGTGGGGGCAAGGTTCATTAATTGACTTATATAGGCTGTTTTGCATTGAAAACAGGTGATGGTGCTAGGATTTTTCATCTAAAGGCATAAATTGGCATGTTATTTTTTCTTTTACTAGCAAAGATAGTGCTGCTGGTCATTTGCCATTCAGTGTCAGTGAATGGTCACAAAAGGTCAATGGCTTCTGGGAGGGGTCAAGACTTTTCTTGCTTTCAGACACTCTCTCT
>NW_012153840.1:7470432-7471874 GCF_000956105.1 Propithecus coquereli
GCCCGGCCTATACTCAGTTCTTAACATCTGACATTGCGGAGTAACTTTTCAGTTGCTCCCACACTGACAGAACAATACAGTTGGATCAGGATAGTTTGCAAACTAATTGATTGGCAACTCTTTCTACTCAGTAGTTCTTCAACTGTTTCTAGAAAAAGAAACTACTAAAGGCTTCTGGGTGAGACCAGGCATGTGGTCTCTTGGAGGGAAGCAGCAACTGTGAGTCAGCACGGCTGAGGAGGCTACAAGAGTGGGGAGTCAAGTAACCTTACAATTAAGTGAAGGAAATGCAATTTGAGGACTAGATTTTCTAGAATAACAAATTGACAGTGCGTTTACTCAGGTGCCTGCAAGCACTACCTTTGTATTTCCTAAATGTGAACTAATTAAGATTTTAAAAATTTCAGGTTCCACTTCGGAAAGCTAAAAGGCATAGTTGGTGTACTTTTCCCAGCATTTTAAGTACCAGAATGAGAAAACCAAATAGACTAACTCGGCCTTTGAGTGAATATAACCTGTAGGCTGCAAAGTGGTTTACATTTTTTCCTTTATGTTCAGGGTGTCTGTGGCCTTCAGCTAAGTCTGCACAATTTCATAAAATTTGTTTCATTCGTTAATTTACCTCCCAAAATAGCATTTAAATGTCTTGAGGGAGAAAATAGTTTTAAACATTTTTGACATTCTCTGTGGTCCTAGTACTATTGAGTGTAGGTTATAGACACTCTGATTTGATGGATTTATTCTGTATCTCTGAGTGGCTGGCTCCTCATCCTTCAGGTCTTAGCGCAAATGTCACGTATTCCAGGAGACTTCTCTTACCATTTGATTCAGGCTTCACTCCTTTTCCTCCTTAATCATCTTCTAAGATGTTTTAATGTCTTTATTGTTTTTATGGCAGTGATTAACATCCGAGATTATTTACTTGGTTTATTTGTTTACGTGTTTTTTCTGGCCAAACCTTCAGGTGGATTTGCCCCAGAGCCCTCAGCCTCAAAAGTGGCAGCAGGGGAGTTCCCACAAGGGGCTGACTTCAGCCATCCTGAGATGGTGCTGATTGGGATTCTGATGAAAGAAGCACTAAACACCAGGGTGAAAAAAACATTTATTAGGGGAACTGACATTCAGGGGACTGCACCATCCTCGCCATAGACACTGAGACAAGAGGTGTTCTACCTAGGTATGTCCGTAAGGAAGGGGTCAGGTTATGGAGTTTATCTTAGGGTTCGAGGAATTTGGTTCAGGGTTGGGGCTAGTTTTTATAAGTTTTGCCATATGTTTGATCGTAAGTTGTTTCAGACAACAGCCTTTATCAGTGACTGGGAATGTTCAAGGCCCTGGCTTGGGTTCAAGCCTGCGAGGGAAAACCTGCAGCAGGTGAGGTGCCTGTCAAGCCACCCTGTGTTTCTTGGTCAGGACAAAGAAAAAAAGGAGGAACTGGAAGA
>NW_012153840.1:7475814-7478917 GCF_000956105.1 Propithecus coquereli
GCTTAGTTTTTGTGCTTTTGTTGTCTGTAGAGATGTTATTCTTTTTTTTTTAATAGTAACATTATACCATGTTTAACCTCAGTACTTTCCTTTTGCTCATTTTTATGTGAACTTAATTTTCAGAACTTTTAGAAGATGGAGTTCAGAGTAGTTTTTTTTCCTCTTAACATCACAAAGCATTCTCTTCTGTTTTCATGTAGTGTTAAAAAATATGGCAGCCTAATGTCTGTGATTTCCCCACTGTTTCCCTCCTTCACTTTCATTTGGATCTTCTTCTTTTTTTTTTTTGTCTTTTGCTGAATTTATATTCCATTACCTGTAGTTTCTCCTCTGCACTGGGGCCTTGTGCTGCCAGGGAGCTGTGATTTGTCAGTTTTGTAAGTTCACAAGTAGCTAGACTATTTCAGCCATTAGTTCTACCTGGTCTTGATGTGCTAACCTGTTGTTGGCATAGGCAACCCCCCAGGCTTGGCTGCTGTTAACACCTTGGCCCACCTCCTTGCCTGGTTGCTCTTTGGAGATCCCTCTTTGGAGATCTTAGCTGAGTCACCCTGCACCCCCCTATGGGCTTATTTCTGTTTTCTCTCATGTAGATGCTCATAACCACAGAGCCTATGCCTGTTGGTAGGTTATCCCTTGCCACCTGCATGTGTTTGGGGGTTTGAAAAGATACTTTGTTTGTATTTCTTTTCTTAAAACCTCTTTGTCGTAGAATAAAGCACAGATACTAACACCCACACAAAACATATGTATAGCTTAATGAATTACAATGCGTAACTATTCCTAGGTCGGGAAATAGAACTTTGCCAGCCATCTTCAAGCTCCTTTGCAGCCTCCTCTTTCCTTACAAAATTAATCACTATCTTGACTTTTATAGTAATCATTTCTTTATGTTGCATTATAGTTTTATCACTCAAGTGTGGATCTCTGGACACTATAGTTTGGCCTATGATATGTTGTCTAAATCTATTATAAGATAATATGTAGATTATCTCCCTTCATCACTTTATTTTCCTAAATTTTATTTGTTGATGAACCCAAGCTGTTTGACCTGGAGAATCTCCTACCATCTTGATTTTATTTTATTTTATTTATTCTTTTTATTTCAGGATATTATGGAGGTACAGATGTTTAGGTTACGTATGTTGCCCTTGCCCCCCACCCCAAAGTCCGAGCTTCAGGCGTGTCCATTCCTAATCTTGATTTTATTGATAGCATAGTGCAGTTAAAGATGTGCCTCTGTCCTCTGAATTTCTTGTTTATTAGAAGCTGGATCCATAAGTTTGATGAGACTCAGGTCTGATCCATTTGGGCAAGTGTACAGGTACTGTAGTAGTCTTTTATCAGGAGGCACATACTGTCTGATTTTTCCTTTTTGATATTTTTAGACCATATCCATTAATTCCTTGGGAGCTGCAAAATTGTAAGATTCTAATTCTATCATTTCATTTTTTATTTATTAGATGGAATAATTGTATATGGCAGTGCTTCCTGTCAACTACTATTTAGTTACCCAGTTGCACAGTTTATATAGGAAAGGCAGGATAAAGTCTTAATTCCTTCTCTTTATTATCCAGTTTTCACGTAATGTATTGGTACCCTAAACATATTTGATGGATTCCAATTAATTGTAATTTTTAATCCTTATTGAAGCCAGATTGCCCCATTGTTGGCTAGTGGGAGCCTCTTCAGGTTGGCTCCTGAGTCCTTTTGATGACAGGACCCTGGGAATCTTCGATAATTTCCTCGCTATCTCTATGCCAAGGTGTTCCATCCTCATCTGGTACATTTCCTGAAGCAGATTTATAATAAGAATTTCTTCGCAAACCCCCAGTTTCTTTTAGTGGGAAATGATATTTCAAGAGCATAATTTAGGACATTTGAGTCTCATTGCTGCTTGGTTGTTTATTATTTCTAAGCCTTTTGATTTATATATCAATGATGTGAAAATAAATTTTATAATTTCAGTGGACAGAGCTGGGAAATAGATATTATAATTTGTAAGTCATACTGATATAGCATACTGATATTTCTCATTTGAATCCAGGATTACAGAGTTTTTATTTAGCCTCAACTATATTCCATCTGTATCTCCTTTCTTTCACACAGAGATTTCTGGTTCTGAAGGACACAGGGGATGACAGAATTATAATATCCCATAATTACTTCTTTGTCTCATCTACCCATGCAGTAGTCTCAGAGTAACAATACTCATACTTCCACCACCAATTATGATTTCTGAAAACAGTAAAAGAAAAAAAAATTTTGTTTGTACCGTCTCCATTCTCCCCCATGATAGTAGTATGTCTGCATAGTCAGGTTACATACTGTAGTCTTTCCTTTTTAGCCCTCATTTAGTCTCAGCTCTTCAAGTCACTGTGTGTTTAATTTCTACCACTAGTCCTTTTGTGTAGATGTGTCTCTCTTCATTTTGGTTTTCTGAAGTTTGTTCTCTAGTAGGTTGTTTAGAAAGGTTAGTATTGTTACCATGGTAACAATAGTCATTGACTCCTTGAATGTTTATAACAAGTTGTTTGTGCCTTTATACTTGAAAGTTAGTTTTGCTGGCTCATACTTTGTTTCCTTGAGTGCCTTAAATATGCAGCTACATTTTTTTCTGGCATTAAAAGCATTGCTGTCAAAGTCTGATGATAATTTTTTTTTTTTGTATAAATTTAAGGGCTGCAAGTGCAGTTTTGTTACATGGATATATTGCTTAGTGTTGAAATCTGGGCTTTTAGTGTATCCATCACCTGAATAATAATGCACTGTACCCATTAAGTAACTTCTCATCACCCCACCACCCAAAGTCTGATGATAATCTAATTTCTTTTTCTTATAATTCACATATCGATTTGCCTAGATACCTGAAGAATTTTTTCCTTTAAAGTCCAGTAATTTTAGTAGACTATGTCTTAATCAGTCTGTTTAAGTATATGGTGTGCTCTTGAAGTGTGAAGCTTCAAATCTTTTAAGAAAGTTTTCTTGAGTTATAGTTTTTAGTATTCTGTTCTTTTGATTTTTTTTCTTTTTCAGGAGCTCCTGTTATCTGTACATTAGTTATTCTTTGCCTATGTTTAATAATTGACACGTCCTCCTGAAT
>NW_012153840.1:7478967-7480785 GCF_000956105.1 Propithecus coquereli
GTTAATCGGTCTTTTAAAATATTTTTATTAAATTCAGACATTATTAAATGAACACTATAAGCAAAATAGTCTATTGTGTAGGTGGGAAAAGATATGAATTAGTCTCCCCTTCAAGAATGCCAGCTTCGTGAGGGGAGAGATGTTTGCTTGTTTTTATTGCTATAGCTGCGGGGCTGCACAGTGCCTAGCACATAGTAGGAGCTTAGTAAGTATTTGTCGAATGTAAGAACGTGAATAAGATGTAGCCTCTACATACAGAGTGGTTCAAGATGAGCAGGAGTAATGAGACATTCATGTCAGAGTGGGGCTTAGAGAAGTGTGAGAATGGTTTCCAAATGGGAACTTTTGAGGGGGGGCTCAAAGGGTTGGAAGGAATTTCATTGTAGAACAGAAAAGCTTTTTAGACAAAGGATAGAGGCGGACTATTTCTGTTGAATATTGAAGTCTAGCTTGGTTTGCGGAAGGAAGCGGTCAGAGATAGAACTGTAGGCTGTGCTCTGAAAACTGAGAAACTAGATTTTATTTGTTGTTCACTGGGGGACCATGGATGACTTTTCAGCAGATGAATACATGATCAAAACTATGCTTTAAGAAAGTTAGATTAGAGACAGAAGGAACTAATTAGGAAGCTACTAAAATAGTTCAGATGAACCAAATAAGGGGATGCTATCAGTGAGAGTTGGTGGGAAGGGGAGGGACTTGAAGTTATCAGTCAACATTTATCTGCTTTGCAGCAAAAACATGTATCTTTGCTACCAATGAATTTGTATTGTAGGATAGGGAACAGTTGCAGTTTAGTGGAATAATTCGACATGCGTATTAGATGCACTGAGATTAGAAGAACTCCTCGTAGAGTTCCCTTGGAAGGATAGGTGGAAATGATTCTGGTTTTGCAGATTTTGAATAGAGGCCCAGAGAGGTGCGGTAATTTTCCTAAGGTCATATAGTGTATTGATAGGCAGATTTCGAACCCACATCTCCATAATATTAAAGCCAATGCTTTTGTCGTGCATCATAGTCTATGGAGAACAAATGGGAAAGACACCGAAAACAGCATGTCTAGAATTTTCTGATTTTCGACCCACTGTTCAATGTGGGAGAGAGGAAGGGGATGCAGACTCTTTTAAGGCTTTTCAGACTCAGAGACTGGAAAGGGGGTTGTTTCATCAGAAGGTTTATGTCTGTGGCATTTATTATGAATATGAGAAACCAAGTTAATGCAAGTTCTCTCATAAATTTTGTTTTGCTTGTTTGTATTTCAAAATTGTTCTTAAATTTTAGTTGCCTGGTCTGCATTCTTAATCAAAGGATATCATTCTGATCAATCCAGACTGGGAATGTATTGTCTATTATGTGCTAAGCAGCTATTCATTCCTTTTGTAGAGTCCTGTGACAATTCCAGCTGCTTCCTTGTATTGTGTGACTATTTTCTTACATACATTTTCTAATTTAGCTCTTTTGGTTTGGACGCTATTTTGTCTTTTAACTAGAAACCTCATAATTATGGAATGTTTAAATTTGTGAGCGTTGGTAGAATCCATCTATTAGCTACCACATACAAGTGCGTCCGTGGCATCTGGTCTCCAGCTGAAATCTGTCTGAGGCATGGAGTTCACCTTTATCCTGACATGACTTGTCCTTTAGGTGTGCTCCCCTTCTCCCAAGTTTCTCTCTGTGGTTGCCAGAGCTTTAGCTGATGCATTTTTCTAAGCAGAATACAGGTGAGGTATGTTATTAGTATTTCTTTTCTTAAAACCTCTTTGTCGTAGAATAAAGCACAGATACTAACACCCACACAAAACATATGTATAGCTTAAT
>NW_012153840.1:7484752-7486923 GCF_000956105.1 Propithecus coquereli
TTAACTTTTCAGGAAAATTTTACATGGAGCCAGAGGGGCAAATGGGTGGTGGGTGGGGTTGGAGATTTGAGGAAATGTGTTATTTTACATGATTATTTATGTTATATACATTTATCTGATGTAATAAATCAGCAAACAACTAAAGCCAAAATTTCACATGTTTTACAAATGTAAACATTAGCCATCATTGTGTCACAACAGTTTCAGTGTATGTGCATACATATTAAATAAGTATATATTTATGAAACATAATTGCATACTTAAAATGGAACAAATATCAAAAGGTACAGCCATTGAATCAATATTATTATTTAATGTAAATGCAAAGTATTTTAATAATAGGAAATCATACTTTCCAATATTGGTAATGTCATACAAAGTGAGATTAAAATGGTAATGATCCCATGGATTAAAATGTACCCTTTATTTCTTGAATGCAAAATTAAATAAATCCACACATATTTATCATGATTTTTTTTTTTTTCTTTTTTTGAGAGACAGAGTTTATCTCTGTCACTCAGGCTGGAGTGCAGTGGCACAATCATAGCTCACTGCAGCCTCCAACTCCTGGGCTCAAGAGATCCTCCTGCCTCAGCCTTGTGAGTAGCTAGGACTACAGGTACATACTACCATGCCTAGCTAATTTTATTTTATTTTTTGTAGAGACAGGGTCTTGCTGTGTTACCCGGGCTGGTATCACACTCCTGGCCTCAAGCAATTCTCCTTTGTAATCCCAAAGTGCTGGGAATACAAGTGTGGACCACTGTGGCCAGCCCACATCAGTTTTTAAAAATGAACAGAGATACATGAATGGCAGATAAGCCCATGAAAAAGTGCTCGATATCATTAGTGATCAAGAAAATGTAAATTAAAGCCTCAACAAGATACCAGACACAGCCACTAGAATGGCTGAATGGAAAAGACCAATAACCCTGAACATTGGCAATTGTGTCATCATGCAAGGAACTCTCATACATTGCTGGCTGGAATGAAAATGGTATGTGTAGTTGAACAGTTTGACAGTTTCTTAAAAAGTTAAATATATATCTTACTCTGTGATTAGTCTCTGATTTAAATCAGAATAGTGGCTTTCTATGAGTGGAGTGGGGATTGATTGGGAAAGTACTTGAGCGAACTTTCTGGAGTGGTAGAAATGTTTTGGGTTTGGGTTATATACCTTTATAAAAACTGATTGAACACTATATCTAAAGTCTCTGCATTTCACATGTGAGTTATAACTCAGTTTTTTAAAAATCCAGTGCAGATTAGAAAACAATTTTGAAAACATTTTCTGTATTTTAGTGTGAATCTTATAATACTGTTTCATTAAATTTTAGTTTTTGGATTTAATCCAAATTTTAGATGTATGTGTATTTTATTGTGAAATACATTAGGGTAGAACTGAAATCAAAGGTTTTACTTTTGTTTTTGCTCAGCTGTCTAGCAGGTTTCACTGTAGTGCATGAGATGAGTTCTAACATGGGCTGGTTATGTGGTAAATATAATTAAAGACTGGCTATGCTGTGAACTATTAAAATCACCTCAATTATTATCCATGAATTTTTTCCCTGGATGTTTAAGATGTATAATGATAGCTTATAGTAATGAAATTCTCCCTTTATATAAGTTTGCCTACATTATCCCCTACCAGTGGCTATTTACAGAGGGTCCTGTGATGGGATGGTGAACTTCAAAGAGAAGATAATGCCAAATTACTTGACATGTCTATAATGTCATTGAATTTTGTAAGTGCCCCTCCATTTTACTATTTATGTTCAGTTAGTTTTTATTTATCTTCTTTTATTACAGTGGACCTAGATATACTGGCTCCTACAGTTACAACCTAGTTCGGATTACCTCTGTGCCCTATTTTTATGTCCTAGCTGTTTTGTTAATGTTTATATAAAAAATTCACTTAAGCACGAAGAGTGGCTTGTTCCTAAGTATTTATATATTTTTTACATAGTCCATTTTATGAATGTGATCTTTTTGTAAGAAGGAAATTGAATATTATATCTGGATAATATTATATGGTTTTCCCAGTGTTAATTGGGAGGATTTTATTTTTATGGAGCACTCTGAGTGCATGCTTTCTGTACCATACATTTTTGTGGACTGCTTTGTAAAGGATCACAGAAAGACACTCTCGAGAGTCCATTGAAATATATTTA